>NW_007247450.1:60612-102615 GCF_000164805.1 Carlito syrichta
CCACAGCCTCAACCTGCTGGGCTCCAGCGATCCTTCTGCCTCAGCCTTCCAAGTAGCCGGAATTACAGGCATGCACTACCACATCCTGCTGATTTTTTTATTTATTGTAGAGATATTGTAGAGATCGCTGCCCAGGCGGATCTCGAACCCATGGCCTCAGGCAATCCACTCACCTCAGCCTCCCAAAGGCACGAGATGCAGGTATCTTTTTTATAGAGTGATTTGAGTTCTTTAGGGTATATTCCCAGTAGGGGGATTGCGGGGTCATATAGAAGGTCAATTTTTAGAGCTTTTAGGAATCGCCACACTGCTTTCCACAGAGGTGGCACTAGTTTGCACTCCCACCAACAGTGTAGAAGTGTTCCCTTTTCACCACACCCTCTCCAGCAGCTGTTATTTTTTGAGTTGTTGATAATTGCCATTCTGACTGGAGTTAGGTGGTATCTCAGTGTGGTTTTGATTTGCATCTCCCTGATGATTAGTGAGGTTGAGCATTTCTTCATGTGTTTGTTGGCTGCTTGGATGTCTTCTTTTGTGAAATGTCTGTTCATATCTTTTGCCCATTTTATAATGGGGTTGTTTGTTTTCTTCTTTTCAGTACGTTTCAGTTCCTTGTAGGTCCAGGATGTTAAGCCTTTGTCAGACCTAGAGTTGGCAAATACTTTTTCCCAGTCTGTAGGCTGTCTCCCTGCTCTCTTGATGGTTTCTTTGGCTTTGCAGAAGCTTGTCAGTTTAATAAGGTCCCACTTGTCTATCTTCTCTCTTATGACCTGTGGGTTTCGGGTTTTGTTCAGGAATTGGATGCCAGTTCCGATTTCCATGAGGGTATTTCCCTCCTTTTCTAAGGTTCTTATGGTTTGAGGTTTTACATTTAGGTCTCTGATCCATTTTTTAAAAAAAAATAATTCCATGTATTAGTCACTTCCAATCTCTTTCTCTCTCCTACTTTCCCATTGAGAATCATTACTGATTCTTTAGTATTTATTTATTCAATGTTTCCTAAACAATTTTGGCTTTTGATAGCCAAATTTTTTAAACCAAAAAATTAAAAATATACAAATACTCCAGTATTTAATTTTCAAAATTGGCTGGTGTGAGTTCCTTAAAAATGTCTTTGTGTATTTTTGATATAAGTCCATTGTTCTTTGACTACATTTTTGCTTTATGGAATAATAAGATATTAGTCTTACCTTGTATTACCTATGCTTCAGGTCTGAATTCAACCCTTTCCTCAAGGATTTCTGATTTCTTTTTATGGGAACTGGTAGTTGAAAACTAAGATCTGAATGTCAGGAGTGTTCATTTTTACTAGCATGTTATTGTTTCCAGACACTTCAATGAACATAGCTAGGATATATATAAATAAATTTAAGTATTGAGTTTATAGTTTTATTTCCAGTTCAAATTTAACATTACACTGCTTTTCTTAATTTTTTAAAATTTTGTGTTTATATTGTATGTTTTATGCTAAGAAACTTGCTTACTAATTAGCACATTTACTTTATTTTATGATATGTATAAAATGGTTAACAAAACAAATTCTAATTTGTTTACCAATTGAGTAGCTTAAAATTTTATTTCAGTTCCTTTTCCCCTTTAGAATATGTTCTATTAAGGATATGAAGTCAGAATACTGGGTTAAAAGTCATTTAAACACTTGCCTGACAAAAAAATATCACAAGAAAAATAATGAGGCCAATAATAAACTAGGGGGAAATGCTTATAATTTTTATTACAGGCAAAGGGTTAATGTCCCAAACATAAAAAGAGATACTAGAAATGGAATACATAAAAAGCAATTTAAATAGGGAAGAGATATAAGCAGTTCACTGAAAAAAGAAATACAGATGACTTTTAGTATATGAAAATAGGCTTGATTTGATCACAAAAAGTTAAATGTAAATTAAAACTTTAATGTACAAGTTTTTACATTACAACACTAACAAAAACCCAAAAGTTTGATAACATATTTTATTGGCAAGGCTGCAGAGGTAGTGACAATGGCATATTGCTAGTGACAATGCAAAGTTGTATAATTTTTTTTTTTAGTTGGAATCTCACTCTGTCACCCAGACTGGAATGCAGTGGCCACTCCCAGCCACTGCAGCCTCGACCTGCTGGGTTCTGGAGATCCTTCCACCTCAGTCTTCCAAGTAGCTGGAGCTACAGGTGCGTGCTACCACACCCGGATAAGTTTTGATTTATTGTAGAGATGATGTCTCGCCAAGTTGTCCAGGCGGGTCTTGAACCTGCGGGCTCGGGCAATCCACTCACCTCTGCCTCCCAAAGCGCTGGGATTACAGGGTGAGCCACCGAGCTCCGCGTATAATTCTTTATGGAAAGGCATAGGCACTATCTAAAAAATTGTGTACATGTACTTATCATTTGACACAGATAATTGAATATCTCTCTATCTTGAGATAAATAATTTGGTCACATCTGCAAGATTCCTTTTGCTGTGAGGGTAATATATAAACAGGTTCTGGGGATTAGAAGGCGGACATCTTGAGAGGGCATTTTCTCTCCACCATACAGGGTCACAACAGAAGTAGATGAATTTAATAAACAATTTAAAGGGTTTGAAGTCATATAGAGTATTTTCTCTGATAATGAGAGAATTAAGCCAAAGAATCAATGAAAGATAACTGGAAAGTTCTCAGATATTTAGAAAATAATCAACATATTTCTAAATTATTCTTAGGTAAAAATAAGAAATCACAAGGGCAATTAGAAAATATTTGGAACTAAATGTAAAGAAAACAAGTGCTTTCAAAATTAAAGCAGTATATACAGAAAAATTTTTCTTTTAATGCTTACATTAATAAAGTGAAAGGGTATACAGTCAGTGAACAAAGTTTCTGTTTTAAGATGCTAAAAAGAGACCTACTAAAATTCAAATAAGTTAAAGCAAGTAAATTACAAAAAACATAAGTAAAAGAGAAAACAAACCAAAAAAAGATGGACTAAAGAAAAAAGAAACCAATGAAATTCAAAACTGGTTCTTTGAAAATATTTAAAAAACAAACTAGTAGAGGGAAGACAAATGATCAGAAATAAAAGATGTCACTGTTGATCAGTTATAGGAAAGATAATAAAGAAATATTATGAACAACTATATTCCAATAAATTTGAACTTAAATGAATTGGACAAATTGCTTGAAAGGCCTGAATTACAAAACTGACTCACAGAGAAACAGACACTTGAATAGCTCTATAACTATTAAAGAAATAAGACTCATTATATAAAATCTCTTTCAAAACAAATTCTAGGCAAAGATGGCTTTATAAGAGAATTCTATTACACATGTAAGGAAAAAATAATGCCAATCCTACCTAATAAACTCTAAGAAAATAGAGGAATAGGCACATTTTCCAAAGCATTTTGAGTCTTGCATTCTTAGTCTGATAGCATATCCAAACACAGATTACAAAACAAAACACAAAACTAAAGACCAATATCTCTTGTAAAATTGGATGCAATAATTCCTAACCAAATACATAAAAATTAAATTAAGAGATAGAAAAAACATAAAGCACGACCAAGTGGTATTATCTCGGGATTGCAAAGTTGGTTTAATGTTTTTAACTCAATGAATGTAATTCCAATGTAGAAAATAATGGGGAAAAACTTACAATCATCACAGTATATACATTAAAAACATTTTGCAAAATGCATCATCTACGCGTTCTAAAAGCTCTCAGCAAAATGTAAATATGAGAACAAGAGAAGGAAAATTTCAGCTATCATCATTATATGGTGAAGGACAAAATAACTCCTGCTAAGATTGGGAAAACAGCAAGAATGTTCCTACTCATATTCTACAGAGTGTTGGAAGTCTTAGCCTATGCAATAAAGCAAGGGAAAGAAATAAAGCACACACACACACACACACACACACACACACACACACACACACACCCCTACATATGTACACATACATTTAGGGAAAGAAGACATAAAACTTTTTATTTTTTTGAATATTATCATAATGCATATAGAAATTGCCAAGGACTCTAACAACAAAAACTATTTTAGCTGATAAATTAATGTAACACCAAATAACACATGACAAATATATCAAAGTCAATTGTCTTTCTAGATCCTGGCAATAAAGAGTTACAATGTCACTAAAACCCACAAAGTACATAGAGCTTTTTGTTTTTGTTTTTTGTTTTTTTTTTTAGTGATAAGGTCTTGCTCTGTCTCCCAGGATGGGGTGTAGTGGCACAATCAGAGCTAATTGTAACCTTGAACTCATGCACAAGCGATCCCATCTCAGCCTTTTGGTTAGTTAGGACTACAAGCACATGTCACCATGCCCAGCTAATTTTTTAAACTTTTTTTGTAGAGACAACATCTCTCACTATGTTGCCCAGGCTGATCTTAAATTCTTGGTCTCAAGTAATTCTCCTACTTCTGCCTCCCAAAGCACTGGGATTACAGGTATGAGTCAACATACCTGGCTGAGATAATTTTAACAGTATATACTATATTTGTACATTGAAGTCTATAAAAGATTGCTGAATGAAGTTTAAAAAAAGACATAAATAATTTGGGAGCACAATATCTATGAATTGGAAGACAATATTGATAAGACATTGAGTCTCTAAATTTATTGACTGATTTTAACACATTCTCAGTAAAAATCTCAGAAGACTTTTTTTGGGAGAAACTCAAACTGATTCTAAAATTTACATAACAATACAAAGAATATAGAAATTTGAAAAAGAAGAATGTATCTGGAAGACTAATACTTTCTGAGTTGAAGACTTACTATTAATCTATAATACATGTATTTGGACAAATATAGAAATTTAGAGCAGTGGTACAAAATTAAGAGTTTAGAAATGTGCAGCACTATTCACAATAGCAAAAACATGGAATCAAGTGTGCTGCCTAGCCAAACTGGACTGGATAAAAAATGTGGTACATACACACAATGGAATATTATGCAGACATAAAGAAGGACAAACATACGGACTTTGCAGGAACTTGGATGGATTTAGAGTCTATCATACTCAGTGACCTATCACGGAAACAGAAAACTGAGTACCACATGTTCTCACTCATAAGCAGATCTTGATCATTTATCATAATACTATAAGAAAGGGATGGGCACTAGTGGGAAACTTCCAGGGAAGAGAGGGCATACCTCATCAACAAGGGTGCCTTGCATAAGGAACATTTGTATACCTAACCCTGAATTGTACCCCACACCTTTAAAAAAATTGAAAAAGAAAAAGAGTTTAGAAATGGATGTATGGGCAGACTCAGTGACTCAGTCTGTAATCCCAGTATTTTGGGAGGCCTAGGTGAGTAGATTGCCTGAGCCCGCAGGTTCGAGATCTGCTTGGGCAACTTGGCAAGACCTCATCTCTACAATAAATCAAAAATTAGCTGAGCATGGTAGTGCACACCTGTAGTTCTGGCTACTTGGAAGGTTGAGGTGGAGGGATCACCAGAACCCAGCAAGTTGATGCTGTAGTGGCCATGAGCGTGCCACTGCTCTCCAGTCTGGGCAACAGAGTGAGAGTCCAACTCAAAAAAAAAAAAAAAAAAAAAAAAAGAAATGGATGTATGTTTATAAGGTCTTAAAAAATAAAAAAAGAAATTGCCACAATAATTCAGCAGGGAAAGAACTGTTTGTTTAATGAATGGTGTTGGAATAAATGGATATCTGTATGAAAAAAAAAGAAACTTCAATACTTTCCTCACAACATACACAACGTTTGATTCAAAGTGGATCACAGCCTCCAAAAAGAGTTAAAAATCACAAACTTCTAGGAGAAAACATATGAGAGAATCTGTGTGACCTCAGGAAAGGCAAAATTTGCTTAAACAGGATACAAAATATATGACTCAAAAAAGAGAAATATTTTATAATTAAATTTTACCTACGTAAAAATCTTTGGCTTGTCAGAAAACAGTATTAATTAAGAAAACTAAAAGGCAAGTTACAGATGGGAAAAAAAAACATATTGCAAAACATACATGTTACAGAAGACTGGATTCAGAACAAACTCAAAAAGAAGACAATTTGCTAAAAAAATGAGCAAATGATTTGTAAATGACCAGCAAGTCCAGAAAAAGTTGCTAAAAATCATTGGTCACTAAGTAAATGCATTAAACCACAATAATATACTTCTATACATCCACCAGAATAACTAAAACTAAAAACACGTTGTGGCAGAAGTATAGAATGACTAAAATCCTCATGAACTACATTTGTGAGTGCTAAATAACAGTCAGGAGAAAGGGGTACGTCAGGCAGGGGCTGCTCTACCAGCCAGGATCCTGGAGTGATAAGAACGTAACACAAGGTCATGTTGAGAAAAGAGAGACACAAGTCTTTGTTGTTGCTATACACTGACATTTTGGGATTGTTTGTTACACAGCATAACTTACAAAAGCTGATGAATAGAATTGTATTATATGGTATATGGTATTTGGTGCTATATTTCTTCTTCCTTTTTTTTCAAACCATATAAAGATTTTTTTGTACGTAAAATTTACTACTCTTTTCCTCCCTTTGTTGTTTCAGGATTTGAATGATATTTGGAAAGTCTTTCCCACTTTCATATTCTAAAATTACTTATATTTTCTTCCAGTATGGGTAATATTCTCTTTTTTAATGTTTAGATCCTTGATCCATAGGCAGCTTTTTAATTGGAGTTTAATAAGTGAAAGGTTTGGATTCAATTGTATCTTTTTCTAAATAGTTACCCAATTGTTCTATGATCATTTACTTAAGAGTACCTCTTTTTCCCCAGTGATTTGAGATGCCACGATACTGTTGGTCATATATACTTGCTATAATTTTGTACTTTATATTCACTTTCATTGTTTTGTCTATTTGTTCTTACACTAACACCATACTGTTTAATTATAGTGGCCTTAAAACATGATTTAAGATACTTTTAATTGGCCCATTCTAACATTTTCTTGACTATTTACTTGTGCATTTTGAAAATCAAGTTTACTAGCTTCACAAAAAATTAGCATTTTTAATTGGAATTACACAATTTTAAATGTAATTTTTATATTAACTTTAATAATAACCCCTTATGAATCAAAACACCCAATCCAATAATATAAGGTGCCTATCTGTCAAAGCTTACTTTTTGTATCTTTCATTCTTGTTTTATTATTTTCCATGTGTAAATTTGCACATTTATTGTTCGTTTTAATTCTGATTTTTCTTTTCTTGCTATTGTTGTGGGATCTTTCCATTGATTATATCTTCTAATTATTTTTGCATATATGAAATAACTTTTTTATGTCAACTTTATATCCTGATTTTTCTTAGAGAATTATATTATTGTTTGTAACCATATTTTATTGATTCTTTTCAAGTACACTACTATAATTCATGCATATCATACATGTATTTTTAATTTTCATTTATAATTTTTATATTGTTAATATTTGTCTTTATGATTACACTGGGTAATTTCTCTAAAACAAGGCTATATAGTAATGGAAACAGTAGGCATCCTTACCTGTAGTGGGCCTTATTACTTGTCTCAGTAAAAATTTATGCAGTGTTTTTTATAAAATGCCACTTTTTGTGTTGAGGATAGGATAGGCATACATACACAGACACACATACATAATCACATTAAGGATGAATTCATTGAATCTTATTTAGGAAAGTTTCTTTTTTCAAGTTAGAAATTGGTGTTGAATTTTCAAATGTCTCAAGTATATAGGGAAATGCATGTTTTTGTTTCCTTAACTTTATTAATATGCTGAATTACATTAATAGCTTTTAAAAATTGTTGAACCATTCTTGCGTTATTGTAATAAACTACTTATTCGGGATATATTATTTTTAATATGCTGTTTGATTTTGCTTGTTAATATTTTATTTGGGATTTTTACATTAATATTCATAAAAGAAATTTTCTGTAGTTTAAATTATTTGGGGTTCCAACTTTCTAGTTTCAATATCATACTCTCCACATACAAATAATTTGAATATTTTCCATCTCACAGTATTCTGTGTGATGGTGGTGCTATTTGCTTACCTTCTTGATTTGTATGCTTTTTGGGAAAATATACAGAGCAACAACAATTTGCTAATGGTCATTATATCATACAAACTTAGAATTTTTATCTTTTACAATGAAGCTTGCTTGTTGAAAAAATTTTACTACGTACAAATGAGCACAAAGAAATATACAATAAGGTAGTAATGTCAATAAACGAAACAGTTCTTTACTATTTTGAATAATCATTTTACCAGACGACAAAAAACATAATTAGGGCAAGCATCAGAAAAATAAATGTTCCTTAAATATCTCTCATTTCAGTAGAATATTAGCCTGAAAAACCTAGTTTTTGATTTATTAATATATCTTTATTTCCTTTATAACAGAAATATTTTAAATATTTTGATATCCATGGCTCTTCCAGTAACTTAATGATTCAATAATGTCGGAAAAGTGAAAGTGGTTTTTTTAAAAATGGGAAATAGCTCATTTTAGTTGTACCAGATAAGACTGCACTATATTAGTTATATGAACAACCAAAAATTGACTAAAATGAAGGCTGTCATTTTGCAGGCAGAGAAATTTTTGAATGCTTATTTCAACCTCCCCCTTTAAAAAAGTCATTTTTACTCTCAATGAATTTATATAATGTCTCAGATTCTTCTTTGTGATTGGATCTGAGTGCTGAATTCAGGTGCTCTTACGTGGATACTGACATAGATTTTAAGACAGCAAAAAAGCACAAAATGAAAAGATTTATATACTGCTTGTCGCCTCTGTTTCATGTTCCTCTGTTTCTCTTTTCTTACATTCCTGTGGATTATTTGAATTTCTTTCTTTTTTTTTTGAGTCGAGTCTCACTCCATCACCCAGACTGGAGTGCAGTGGGACGGTCACCGCCACCCCAGTGTCGACCTGCTGGCTCCGGCGATCCTTCCGCCTCAGCTTCCAAGTAACCGGAACTACAGGCGCGCGCTACCATGCCCGACACTTTTTTTTGATTTATTGTAGAGACAAGGGCTCGCCAAGTTGCCCTGGCTGGTCTCGAAACCGTGGGCTTAGGCAATCTGCTCGCCTTGGCCTCCCAAAGTACTGGGATTACAGGCTGAGCCACGGAGCCCGGTCTATTTGAATTTTTAAAAATCATCTTGTTTTTTATTCATAGTATTTTTATTTTCATTAATGGTGGTCCAGGGTATGATAAAATTGCATTTGTGATGTATCAGACTGCTGTTGTCAACATTTTACAACTGAGTGAAGTTGTATAGCTTACTCCCATTTGGGTCCCTTTACTGTCCTCATTTTACAAATAGAGTCTTAAGTAATGCCTCCATATACATTTAGTACCACATTAAATGGTTTTATATGTATTTTCTTTAATCACCAAACATGATATAACTTCATGAGAAGTAAGATTGTCTATTATGTTTATACTGCTTCACTCATTCCAATGTTTATTTCCTCCTGAAGTTCCAGACCTTCTTCTATTAATATTTCTCTCCTGTTTATAGAACTTCCTTTAGTCACTTTTTAATGGTAGATTTGTTAACAATAAATTATGTTAGTTTTCCTTCTTCTGAGAACGTCTTTATTTGCCTATCTTTTTGTTGTTGTTGCTGTTGTTAGATTAAGGTAAGTAGTTTATTTAGAAAGTATATCTGGCAAGGGGGTCAGATGCTTAACGAACATTTGGTCTATTTTCCTATCATTTTAAAGCATATTTTCACCAGCTATAAAATTTGCAGTGAGTTCTTCTCTTCCATTTTTTACAAAAAATACTACTCTTTTTAGTCTGACCTCTGTGGTTTTAGATGTGAAATTGGAATTTTCTTATAAGAAATGCGTTTTTTCTCTCTGCTGGTTTTGAAGATTTTGTCTTTAGTTTTCAGAAATTTATTTATGACATATGTATCTTATCATGGATTTTCTTGAGTTTGTTCTTTTTGCAGTTTTCTCAACTTCTTGAACCTGTAGGTTTATGTCTATCACCTAATGTGGGAAGTTTTTTAGTCATTGTTTCTTTGAATGCTTTTTCAGTTCCACTCTCTCTCCTCTCCGTATGTCTCCAATGATACCAATGTTTGCTCTTTTGTCACTGTTCCAAAGGTCTTTGAGACCATGTTTGTTTTTTTATCTCTTTTCTGGCTATTGTTCAGACTGGGTAAATTCTATTGATCTTCCTTCAAGTTTGCTGATTTTGTCATCTGTTATCTCCATTCTACTCACATTCAGTGAATATTTTTTTAATTGGCTACTGTATTTTTTCAGTTCTATAATTTCCACTTGGTTCTTTTTTTATAACTTCTATTTCTTTGCTGAGATTTTCTATTTTTTGTGTGTGTTTCAAGAGAATTTGTGATTGCTCATTGAAACATTTTTAGAAGGTTGCCTTATAATCTTTGTTAAATTGTCCCAACACCTGATTCATCTTGGTGCCAGTATCTATTGATTGCTTTTCCAATTCATGTTGTGATTTTCCTAGTGTTTGATATGATGAGTAATTTTCTATTGTATCCTAGATATTTTGGATATTATATTATGAGTCTCTGGGTCTTATTTTATCATCTTTTTATGTATGTGAGAACCATGCCCCTATCTTGAGGTCTAGATGTTTGTATATGTTTGCCTTCTTGTAGGGTTTCATCTACCACACCCTCGCAAAAAGTGGGTACTGAGTCACATTGCATTTTGCTGCAGGGTATGGGTGAAGCTTGACTCCACACTGGACCTCTCTGATATCAGGTGAGAAGAAGTGAAGTTCCAAATATCCCTTCCTCCCTCTACCCCTTCTGCTCTGTTGATGCCAGGTGGTGGTGGAGGCTCAACTCCTCACTGGGCCCTGTTGACAGCAACGGACAGGGTAAGTAGGGTAACTACCCCACTGTCAACGACCCTGCCTCCATTCCACCACCTTGATACTAGGAGGGCATGGAGGTTCAGTTTCCCACTGAGTCCTGCTGACACATGAGGTGGGGGACTGGAGCACATGTTAGCCACAGCTGGCACCTCCTGATTAAATCTCATTGATGTTGAGTGGGAGTGGAGGCTCAGCTCCTTACTAGGCTCCACTGCCACTAACCTGGTGGGACAACTGAGTACTGCCCACTGTCACTAGGCAGGGGATAGAATACTATCTTCCTTCTTATCCCCTCAGACATCAATCAGCTGTGGAAAAATCAGAGTGCTGCCTGTCACCTGGTTAAGGGATTGGAGCAAAAGATCAACTTCCTACCCTATGGCTGAAACTATAGGAATACAAGGTATGATTTTATTTTTTCCGTTGGTGTTTGCCAAGAGTTAAGCAGTTTTGCCAATAAAGTCTTTTAAGGTCAGGGCACATATTTTCTGGCCCCTTGACTTGGGATGAGAAGACTTTTCTTGGAGCTTTGCTCTTATCCCTAGATCAAATGTTCTCACTTATTATTTATCATCTAAAGACATATTTAAAAATTCCTCCTTAGTTGCTTAGGGAAAATTCTGAATTGCTCTATCTGGTTTGTGTGGGAGGCAATAAAGAGACCCAGGGAACTCATCACCATGTTGTTCTTCAAGTTTCAAGATCCCTTTGCACCAGCTTTCTTCTTTCTCTCCAGAGAATTCCTATGTTTGCTTATTGTGCTATGTACAAAGTGGTTTTGTTTTGTTTTAATTTTTATTCTGAAGGAGAGGACCTAGGAGAAATGAGACTACTCTTCTCTTGGCAGAACCACAACTTTCTATCATAGAAATATTTAAATTTTGTGAAAAAAATCAACTTTTATTTTTACTTTGTGTGTTGTATATAACCTGGTCAGGGATTCATTCAGCTGCTTGCCCCTCCTTGCCAAATCAGACTCTGGAAGATCAAGAGCAGACCAGGTTTAAGTCATCATTAATTTGTTACAAGAAAGTGAGAGGAAAAACCTTTTCCCTAAGTAACTAAGGCAGAATTTTTTAATATGTCTTTAGATGATAAATGATAAGTGAGGATATTTGATCTAGGGACAAGTGTAATATTTCCTCTGGATTTATACCTACCATTTAGCACCACCAAGTTTAGTTCATGAACACATGTAATGATAAATATCCCTTTTAGGTTAATTTTTCTATATCTAAAATAGTGGCCCAGTGGGAAGTGATGGCCAATCTATTCCCCAATGGCTTCAGGTAGGGAAATACTGAGTTCATCATTAATCTTACCCTTCAGTCCTCCAGGGAAGATTATCTTTGTAGAACGTTGTAAAGCTAAATAAATTTAAAAGATTATCAGAGAAAGATTATAAATCTAAGCTTAAGTTCATGATTCTGGGCACCCATTAAAATCACCTGGGGAGTTAGAAAAAACATAATATTAATGGATTTGCATTGCCCCAGATCAATTACACATGAATATCTTGGGTGTTGGGCATTGGTGTGTTTTTAAAGCTCTCAAAATGATTCTAATGTGCAGCCAAGATTAAAAATAACTCATATAGATGGGTGTTGTTTTCCAGGACAAGAGATTTCATGTGTTATGACAAACTACATTTACCATACCAGATAAAAACTCAGACCAAATAGGTGTCCTGGTTTTATGAGAGAAGCAACTCAAAAGCAGTCCCTTTAAAGTTGCCCCTCCAAACCTTGCTAGTGACTTATTTTGTGCCCAGGATATCCTTTCAAATCAGGAGAAAGAGTAGACAGTGCTCTAAAACTTAATTCTTGTACAGAAATTGTGTTAACCATTAAGTTCCTTACTGTGGGACACACAACGTGCTGACTATATAACACAACCTTACCTTTCCAGAGGTACCTGCTAGTGAGAGCCTATCAGGAATAAAACACTGATTCCCATGTAGGGAGATCCGAACCCTGAAGCCACTGCTCCTGGTAGAGAGCTCATTTTAAACTAAGCAGGAGTTTTTATTTTTGAAACTTCAGTACTTATGGCTGGTTGCCTATGTTGTGGGTTAGCCAGACCTGGAAAATGATGAATGACTTTAACCAAAGGGAGTGGTATTGTAATGAAAGGGGTGATGGCAAGAATATTCAGTGCCTCAGACTGAAAAGGGATAGTGGAGGGTGCCAGTCATGAAACTGGGTACAGTCCCACAGGTTAATAGATAATCTTTCATAGGAAAAAGCAAGCCTCTTTGTCAGTGAAAACTTGCAAGGAGATACAATAGAAGCTTCTGAGTGAGTACTGTTATTGGGACAGAGGCATCAAAGGTTGTTTAAATCCCCTTCAGAGAATGCAATTTTTATTGGTCATTAACTTATTTTCCCTTGGGGATATAGAGAAAGGATTGGAGAAAACCAGCCACAGTCAAACTTCTTTTTCTAAGAAAGGCAGGCCAGTTGACAATGATAAAATGAATCTCTCCTTCTCAAGTTCTGATAGTCTGTTTTCCCGAGTGGTTTATCAGGGGTTCTGACAAATTAAGAGAGACTCCACAACAGATCTCATTTACAAAATTCTACTAGGATTTCATTCTGCCCGGGTTCTCATTCATTCTTATTGATGCTGCTGAGGCATTTGGAGTAATTGGTCCTGGTATCTAGGTTTTGGTTGTTTTTTTTTAAAATAATACCATATTTCTCTTGATTTGGGGTCTAAGATTTGGAGTTGCATCAGTTTAAGATTAGAAATTTTCGATTTAAATAGACCATTTTTCTTGACTTAACAGAGCAGTAGAGGCTCAAGGGTAGCACAAGAAATAGCCAACCTAGCTCCTAGAAACTTTATAGGCAAATTTAGCAACAAGTTAGCATCCACTTAAGTACACCAAGTGGTTAAATTGAGTTGTGTATTTAGGACAAGAAGATAATTCCTTGGAAGCTGTGCCTTCCCTATATTTCAGGTAAGGACTAGCAGGAGATTTAATATTCTGGAGACAATTTTGACTCAGTTTAACATAAAATTGTTGAATGCCTACTGCATGCTAATATATACAGAAATGAATAAAATATGATCTCTGTCCTTTAGAATTTAGATGACCACAGTCGTTCTATTTTCATCCAAATCTGACCCTGAGAAGTGCCCCTAGTTTCAGAAAATGTTCAAAGAAAATTTAACTTCTGTTTCATAGTTCACCAATGATTACATAACTAAGAGTCTTAATTCCGGCCTTCAATATAATTATTGCTGGTTGCCTTAATCATCTCTCATTTTGCATATTTATTATTAAAGCTTTTCTATATAAAGAACTCTACAAGCATTCAAATTGTATGAAGATGGCTCACCAGGCCAAGTACATAAATTATAGTTGGTGGCTCTTTAAAGTCTTAGCAGACAGCCACTAATATTCCTCATGCTTATCAGTCATCTTGTGCATGTCTGCAGCCAAAAGGAGTTCGAGTCTCATTGTGTATATCTACAAGAAGCTATAGCAAATATACAGTATATAGAGCTTATTGTATGATTAATGAGGTCCCCAAGTATATTAAGAGTAAAATAAAAATGAAAGTCCATGATGGGTACATTTAATGTTTGAAAATATTTAATTTGCCTGGCTCGGTGGCTCAGCCTGTAATCCCGCACCTTTGGGATGCTGAGGTGAGTGGATTGCCTGAGCCCGCGGGTTCGAGACCCGCCTGGGCAGGCGAGACCTCATCTCTACAATAAATCAAAAAATTAGCCAGGCATGGTAGCGCACGCCTGTAGTTCCAGTTCCTTGGAAGGCTGAGGCGGAAGGATCGCCGGAGCCCAGCAGGTCGAGGCTGCGGTGGCCGGGAGCGGCCACTGCACTCCAGTCTGGGCGACAGAGTGAGACTCCAACTCAAAAAAAAAAAAAGAAAATATTTAATTAATTTGCACTTAATGATAATTGCAAGATTTTGCTAAAATTAAGACAATTACCTCAATGTATATTAACTGTTAAAGCTGAAATTAAAGAGAAAAAAAATTCCATTTGGACTTCATAAGCAGATGACTGGTGAAGAGACATCAGCTGCATTACATTACATCTTTCTATGTATGAGTGCTAACTAAATTATGTGCTCATTAGTTTATTGGGTTAATAAATGAGAGGCTGAAAAATGTCCATGCTCCTACAAGTGAAATATTTTCACAGAGTCAAAGGAAGCCTGACTAATTTGAGTAAGATTCAAATTTTGTGTCTTTTGTAGTGATTAATACCATGAGACAATGTAAGAATAATCCGCTTCTAATGCTGATGTGATGAGTGACCCACCAAGAAAGAACTTGGGACATTCTCTTAACCAGAGGAGTACATCTCCTTATCTGTAAAAGAATGAGACCAAACCTATTTTTGGGATGAAATAAAGTTTCTAAGAGGTTTTATATTTATAACTTAGTCTTATATATAATAAAATTGACCTGATGCTATTAAAGCTTATTATTATAAGGTCAAGTTCATTTAAGGACTGAAGTATATCCTAGGCTGAGAATCACTCCAGGGCCGAGACCCATGATGCAGCTGCAGCAATAAAAATGCTGAGCTCTCAAAGGAGAATAGGGCTGATGATATATTATCATGAGATATGATAATGTAAATGAAAATGCTTTGCAAACTATTTGGAGCTATATAAACGTCAGGTATTAGGCATTATTATTACCTTCTCCATTTATTGAAAGACCAACTTACAGAACTGACTTCAACAGGGCCATGTAATAAGTCAGAGACAATTTAGGAAAAAATCCATTTTTTATACTGGCATTCCTTCCGCTCCTTCAGCCCACCGATATTTATGGAATTCCTTTTGCTTGCAAAGCACCAGTGGGAGAATTAAAGAGATGTCTAAGACATTATCACAGTCCTCAATGAGTCAGCAAGCTAATAAATATGCATGAAACAGCATTGTTTATTTTTCTTTAATAGTTTTATGTGAGAAGGATCATTTTCCTTGACTAGTTTTTAAGTTCTTTGAAGACTCAAAGTAGACTTTTATTTCTTTTTGAACTCCTTCATGATGTTCAATAAGCTATTGGGCATGATTGACGCTAAAAAAAAAAAAAAGGACAGAAAAATAAGCAATAATCTCTGTGATAATGTTTAGATTCTCTAAGTTTTTATACACATGCAAGTTATTAGCATTATTTATGTTTGAAATTTTCTCAGTGCAATTTGAGAAGACATAAATACTTAGATTTCCTTGCTTTAAAATGATCACAGGAGATCTCAGAGCTTCTATAGAAGACAATGCTGTGTTGGGTATTTATTTTCTCCAGAAGCTAAGAGGAGCATCCTGCTTTGATATTTATTACTTTTTGGTTGAATTTGGAATTTGTAAAGGCTTGGTTTATAGGTCATATACCCCCTCAGCCACCCCTCCACACTTATTACTAATTTAGACCCATGTCCTATAACTTTCTAAAATATAACATATAGCTGAAGTATTTCCTGTACTTGAGACCTTTTTCATCTAACAGTTATATGGCTTTATCTTTTAACAACCACAAAACAGTAATACATAAAATAACCAACTTTTCTTGAAGACTCACAACGTGCCAGGTATGATGTTATATGTTTATATGTAGCATTTCATTTACTCCCTATAATAATCCTATTAAGTTGCATCCTCTTATCTCCATTTTACAGATGAACAGACTAAAATTTAGAGATGGTGATCAAAATCACAGGACCAGTGAGTGGAAGAAAGAAACCGAATTTAGGCACTATAGTTACCAACACCTGAAAAGTGATCATTACTGAAAGTTTATTTTAGCTGATCTACTACATAAATAATTTCGAGAATTTTAGATCAATCTTGATTAGTGGTTCTCAATGAAGAATGATTTTGCCACCCAGGGGACATTTTTCAATGCCTGGAGACATTTGAGGGTGTCACACCTATGGAGATGCTATGGGACCTAGGGCATAGAGGCCAGGGATGTTGCCAAACATCCTACACCACAGTCACCCTCACAACAAAGAATAACCTAGCCTAAAGTGTTCATAGAAAATCCCTGATCTAGACTCTTCTTTCCATGCCAGGACATTTCTTCTGTAAACCAGTAACTTCCTTCTTTTGACTCAGGAAGCCTTGGACAGATCACCTAAAAAGCCAGTGCAAGATCAGGCAAGTATGAGGGTACAATCGTGATCTCAGAGCTTCTACAGAAGACAATGCTATGTAGGGTATTTATTTCCTCCAGAAGGTAAGAAGAGCATCCTGCTTTGATATTTATTACTTTTTGGTTGAATTTGGAATTTGTAAAGGCTTGGTTTATAGGTCATATCCCCCCTCAGTTACCCCTCCACACTTATTACTAATTTAGACCCATGTCCTATAATTTTCTAAAATATAACATATAGCTGAAGTATTTCCTGTACTTGAGTCTTTTTCCATCTAACAGTTATATGGCTTTATCTTTGAGTGGCTAAGATAAATAGCTATAGCAATTTCGTGGTACTTAAAGTCACATTTCTTGATAATCTCTGGATTTTCAGGGACCATTAGAGATCCCTGTGTGAATCTTGGAATAATGAAAAGTACATTCTAGCAAAGACTTTAGGTACGCTGCTATTGCTGCATTGATATAGAAATACATTTCTAAATCAATTTTTTTTTGCAATTTTAACTTGTAATAAAATGAGTCTTAACCAAAGTGCCCTTTGCAATCTAAATGCTTAGGTTTAAGAGCGGCAGGCCAAATTGAGAATTAATTAACATTTTGAAGCCATAGTGTTTAATCCTAAATTGTACTTTGAATAAGGGATTGATTTCTACACTATAGCAAAGCAAGCATTGTGTCTTCCCATGCCCCTTTTAGTAAAAAATATGGATAGAGTGCATTTAGAAAATAAGATTAAATAATGTGATAATTAAATGTTTTTGATGAAGTCATAATAATATTCTATTACAGAATCCATGTTCTCCCAGTCATCTTTATAACTTTGAGAAAACAATTATAGGATAAGTAAGACAGAAAATCAACCAATACTGAACGCATTAGTATAATTTATGTATTCATAAAACTGATAATAGACATTTATTTCTAAAAATTCTTAAAAGTACAGGTATAATGGAACCCGTCAGCAATTTGCCACTTGCAATTAATCACTCTCTTCATATTCACAACATTCAATTTTTCTTGCTATTTGAGAGAGTAATGATTAATTGATAAAAGTTTAACAAGTGCTCTAATAGCAGGTGCTCCTAATTGCAAAGTCTTCATAATGATTCTTCCCAAGCCTACTTTATGCTAATTTGTACAGCATTAGTCATAACACTTTATGATTTTACTTTTAAAATGACTTTTCTTTTAGTCACTCTAATTTAATTAAGAATTTTAACTAGTTACATGTATCAAGAACACCAATGAATTTTAAATTTGTGAGTTTGATTACCATAAGAGATTAACAAGAAGACTCATAAAAATGCACGGCTGCCAATTAGAAGCATCAACACTGTGTAAATTAGAATTTGTTAATTGGTTTAGCAAATGTAAATTCAATTTTTTGAAATTTTATGAACTGAAAAATTGATTATATTTTTGTGAGCCTCCAGAAATATCTTATTAGTGATGATATTTGTTTCAGTAGTTGCTGAGATTATATTTGTATTTTAGCTACAAATGTTTCTATTTCATTTATTTCTGACTTTAGCATTCATTTTTCATACACACATGTTTGCCCCTCACCATCCACACTATTAAATGAATACTTAAGTACACATTTTTCTTTCATCTGTCTTTCCTCTCAGCAAGACAGATAAAATATGCATTCTAGGTAAGGTTTGTTATTTTGTATTTTCAATATTAAAGTGCATGTAATTAATTTAGTTTCCTTAAACACTATGTGTTTATGACAAAACCTACAGATGCTTTTACAAAGATGCATATTAAAAAAGCATTTCAGGTATGCAGATTAATACTGTTTGCCTCTAGGAAACAGACCCAGCAATCGTGCATTTTATAATTATAAGAAGAACAGAGCTATATTTTAGTATGCATTGTAGAATACAGAGGTCTCTTAGCAATGTAATATCAATATTTATTCTTGGAGAAATATATATACAGTTGGGGCTCTAACCGTCAGTCAATTACTCCCATGCTGAGCTGCAGTCAAGAAACTAAGGGCAGAATTCAGGACAGGCCATAAATATTCTTATGGCTGAGTCTACATACTGTAAGGCAGTGGAAGAAGAATAAGGCATTGAATTGTTCTGTGAACTCAGTACCCTGAATTTTCCAGGTAACTTGACTAATTTGATAGTACTCATGAACATCCTCCCTCTGCCTCCTAACTTCTCCAGATCCTTCCAGAGCTGTATTTGAAATTACAGTGCTAGATAATCTCTCCAAATTCAGCAGATAATTATTGGGCCACTCAAAATCTCTTGCAGCATTAACACATTCTCCTAAATTACAGTAATGTAATTCAATTACTTTGTTCCTGACTAGCTCCAAAAGAATAAAATATAGGATCAGACCAAAGGGCTAAGGAAACACAAACTTAACACCTTGCCCTTTGATCAGTAGAGGTAGGAAGGGGCTTAACATTTATAGAGAACATGCTTCATGCATTTAGTTTTGTATTTCATCAACTTTAAGCAGAAACTAGGGCCCCGATAACTAGACTTGGCAACCAAGTAGCAGCAGGAAGTCATCTGACAAGAGAGAGCTGCTACTGGAACTCATGTCTAAAAGAGATGGGGTCTCTAGAAATCAGCTGGGTTGTGGGTAGCATAGTAGCCCCTGCTTACCAAGAAGGAGGGTGGTTTTGTCTTTTTGTCCCCAATCCTTTCCCTTTTCAACTCTTCAGCACCATCATGATGTTCATGTTCTGCTAGCCTAGAAGAAAAAAGGGGAAACAACCTCAATTTCTAAAAGCAAAATATTGTTTAAATAAATAAATTTGAATATTAGTGAAATATTATACAGCTATTAAAATAATAATGAAGACATTTATATATATTGACATGAAAGTACGTTCACAGTTTATTAATTCAATGATTCACCAAATATTGCTGTCTGTCTATTACGTATCAAGCTCTGAACTATGTGCTTCAGTGGTCAATAAAACATGCCTATACACAAGAAGTTTTCATTCTAGTAGTAGATTCAGACAATTAAACATATATATGTATGTATATATAATGTCATTTCAGGAGTGATCATTGCAATCCAGAAACATGAAGCAGACTAAGGGGTAGGAGGAGGTGGGAATGACATTTGATGAGATATACGTTTGAAGGCTTTGGGATCTACACTGTTTTATAGCTCAAAAGTACATGTAAATAAAATATAGGATTAAGAACATTCCCAGGAGAGGGAAAAGCTACAATTGTGTTATAGCTAAAGGAGTGTGGACAAGTGTGGTTGCACCCTAAGTATGTTCATCAAAAAGAAAAACACTACATGGGGCAGTCAGATTAATGTATGGGTTCTATGTGATCTTTAGGCTGGAAGTTTTTACACCATTTTAAACCTATTTAGTGAATATTCCAAGCAGTCAAAGGAAACTCTCCTAGTTGAGGCATTTCACTGTGGAAAGATTAATACTTTCAGTCTTTAACTTAAAAGGTTAATGCTAGATAAGCTTCACAGTGATATTATATCACTGATGCTGATCAATCTTCGAAGTGTTTTAGTGGTACTAGTTCTAGGACGATAGGTATGAAGCTGTGGTTATATCTGCACATTTTCTGAGCAAATCAATTTTCCTTTCCAATTTGTCAACCTTTTTCCTCTCTTCTAGATGTTCCCTAGGACTTGTTCTCTAGTAATTGAAACTCTCTTTAAATTTCACTCTCTTAAATCTCCTCTCATGATATGGTATTGAACCTGCATAGCCTGGACAAGGATTCTAATTCTCTAATCTTCAGCTGGGATTTTATGGGGGAATCCTGGGCAAAATCATTCAGCTGAAATCACATTTATTAGGTTGTAAATGAGGAAACTAAGGTTTATTTTTCCCAGAGAATGGTGCAATGGTTGATTAATACATTCTTAAAGGGTGTTCTGAAGATTATAAGTGTCAGCTACTATTGTGATTATTATTAGCTGATGCTACAATCAAAAATTAGAATAAGCACCGGTATTGGCTGACTCTTTTTATCTTCTGTACATGCATTCTATCCACTAGAGGAATTTAATATAAGCCCAACATAATTAATTAATGTTTATGAAGCATATTGCGAGTCTCAATTATTCTAAGTGTCAAGTGAAGCTATGAGAAACAACATAGCTTTGGTTCAAACTCTGTGGTAATATTAGATTCTGATTGGCTTTGTTTACATTATAGATCATGTACTCATGGTCTCATTTTTATATTCTGTAAATGCCTGGTAGCCTGTGGTGTATTATAACTGTTCAATAAAGTAGTAATGAAGTTGTAATCTCCTTTTCTCTTGATTTGCCTCCATATTTTAAAAAATAGACTAGACAGAAAGAAAGATGCTCTCTGATTTTTGGCAAAAGATAATTCAAAATCTCTGTTAATGGAAATATGGAATATTCTTTCTCCTGCTTACTAATCAGGAAAATGAAAACTATTTACTCTGGGAAGTCTAGTTGTATCACTTCTAAATCATTTATAGTCCACTAAGTGCTTTGAATAATGGAGGAGCTAGGAGAGCCCCAGATTTAATTTTGTCTCCTGTGTTTTTTCAGTGTCTTTGTGCTTTCTTGCATTTAGGGGAATAGCACAGAAGAGGGAGTTTAGATAATTTTTTTTTAAAGCTATTAAAAGCTTTTACAAGGGACTTGAGCTTTAATAAAAGCTCTCTGTATGCAGAAAGGCCAAATCTCCAGGGATCTGGAAAGAAGCAACCTTAAAGTTAAAATTTGAAAAGCAAACTAAATTCATGAGTTTAACACCACTTTTTTTCTTCTCCGATCCTTACCACTTTTATAGATACATTAGTTCAGTACATTCTTTAACCCAAAGTCGTCAATAAATCACAGTATCAAATTATGAGCTCAAGTTTGCCTGACATTTTGTATATAAAATGCTATATTACATATGTATTAGTTTTCGATTGATACCACAACAAATTACCATAAATTTAGTGACTTAAAACAATAGCTATTTATTATTTGACAGTTCTGTAGGTCACAAACACAGGCACAGGTTGATTCAGCTGACTCTCTGCTCCAAAATTAACAAGGCCGCAATCAAGGTGTCTGCAGAGCTCTTCCTTTCTGGATGTCCTAGGGGTGTATTCACTTACAGGCTCATTCAAGTTGTTGTCGGGATGCAACTCATGCGATGCAGGTTTGTGGTCTCCATTTCTGGGTGTTGGCTGGGGATTATTTTCAGCTGTTAGAGGCAGCCTACATTCCTTGACTAATGGCCTCATTTCACTATCTGCAAAGCCAGGAATAGTGGATCAAGTTTTTTTTTCAAGCTTTGAACCCTTCTGACCTTTTCTTTTGCCTCATCTTTCCTCTGCAACCCGCCTGAGAAAATTCTTCTCTTTCAAGGACTTATGTGATTAATTTGTATCCAGCTGGATAATACAATGTAATCTGATCGTATCAAGATCTGTAAAGTTTATTGTGTCTGAAAGTCCCTTTAGCATGTAGCATAACATATTAACAGGTTCACGATCTTGCAGGCTAAGCTGACAAATACCTCATATGCAAGCAATTTTAATATAGTTTGTAAAGATTTGATAAAGGACACAGAAGACCTATAATCTCAGGGAGGAAAATTAGTGGACATTTATAAAGATTTTACAGAGAAGGTAGTCTTTGAAAAGGCTTTTCAAGATCGAGCAGGAGTTCATGTTCGATATCTGGAGTATAGTGGGAACAGGATGTGCAAAGTCTCGGTGACTAAAAGGCTAGGACTCCTTTGAGCCCCCACTATTGAGATAAAGGGTACTAGTGAGAAGAATTGACAGGCAAGGTTGTCTAGGTGAGTAAAACTGTATCGTGAAGAACTTTTAAAAAACATTGCTTTCCTTCACCCCCTATGGTAAAGATCTGTTGAAGCATCTAAGAGAGGGTTGACATATTCCAATGTGTGTCTTAGAAAGGTCTAAAATGAGGAGGCCCAAATAAACAAGAGCTGAGATAGTGAACAACAATGACCATCATGTTCAAGGCTCTTGCTAGATACTGTGAAAGTTAAAAAAAAATACAAATTATACATTTGTCCTCACAGAGTTTTTCATGTTATGTCAGAACTCTTTTGGTTGCAAGGAGCAGAAAGTCAATTCAAAATAACTTTAACCAACAAAGCAGAATCTATTAACTGACATTACCAAAAATCTTGGAGGTACATTATTTCAGGCAGAGTTGGATTCCGTGGCTCAGTTGGCATCAACTGTCTATCTCGCTCCATCTCTGATATATAATTTCTATTTTCTAGAAGCATTGCAGAGAACTTCCCTCCATGGTACAGCAAAGATGACAGGCAGCAATTTTAGATTTTCATTGTCCTTACTGTTAATAATCCCAGAAAAAAAGAGCATTTTCTTTTACCATCCATAGATTTCTGAAAATGGACTGGAATTGGTCTTAGTTACACATGCCCACCCATGTACCAATTACACGGTTTACGGGGTAGTGTACTCCACATAGCCTACCTTCTTTATACCTCCACATCTGTGCCAGGAAAATGGAGATGACATCATGTGTTAGAGTTGAGCATTTTCTGAAATAGAGAAATTACAGATTTTTTGAAATAGCGAATGATAGCTAGACAAATAAACCAGTTCTCCATCATGCTAGCAGTCAAATCACCTGAGGCACTTATTAAAATGAGCTTGCAATTCAGTAATACTGGGATAAGGTCTGAAATTCTGCACTTTTAACAAGCTCCTAGATGATGCTGATGCTTCTGGTACCTGGACTACATTTTGAGTAACAAGACATTATATTATCTATTGGGGGAACCAAACTGAGCATATGGAAAGATAGTCATAATACAATATGCAAGTGATGATTCAAGGCAATGACAAAAGAAATATAAAAATACAGAATGCTAAACAAATTGCAAACACTATAGGTACCCCACAGGAATACAAAGAAGAATTTCCTTTAGAATAGGTCGTAAGTTTTCAAACTGTGTTCTGCATTTGACCTGAGACATTTTCAAGGGATCCTTGGTGTCAAAACTGTTTTCATAATAATATTGAGATATTATTTGACTCCTTTTCCTGGGTTGACATGTAGAGATAGTACAAAGGCAATGATCAGTCAAACTGTAGGTACGTTGGCATGAATCAAGGCAGTGACATCGAACTGTACAGTAGTAATAGTATCCGTCACTAGAATGACACAGTAAAAAAAAAAAAGTCAGTGTATTAGTCTGTTTGCATTGCTTTAAAGGAATACCTCAGACTGAGTGATTTTAAAGAAAAGAGGTTCATTTAGCTCGTGGTTCTATATGTTACCAGCATCTGCTCAGCTTCTGGAGAAACCTCAGGGAGATTTTATTAGTGAGAAGTCAAAGGGAGATGTCATGTCACATGATGAGAGGAGGAGCAAGAGAGAGAAGGAAGGTGCCAGGCTTTTTTTAGAAACTAACAGAGTGAGAACTCATACATTACCACAAGAATGGCATCAAGCCACTCATGAAGGATCAGCCCCCATGATCCAAATACCTCTCTCTAGACACCACCTCCCACACTGGGGATCATATTTCAATATAAGATTTAGAGGAGACAACAATCCAAACCTTATCAGTTTTCCTTTAAAATGTCCTTGATAAAGCAGTAAAATTTGTTAATTTTATTAAATTCAAACCTTGGATTTTATGACATATTTTTAATATTCTGTGTGGCGAAATGGGAATGGTACATAAAGTATTCTGCTACGTGAAGTTTGTCAAGAGGAAGATCACTTGTGAGATTGTTTGAGTTACAAGCTCAAATAGCCACTTTTTTCATGGAACACATTTCTTACCTGAAAGAATAACTGAGAGACTATGGTTATTCTGACTTGGACATTTAAATATTTTTTTTAAATGAACAATTGAGCCTCTTCAGGGAATGGGAAATTTATTTTTAATGATAACATTTGAGCTTTCAAACAAACATTAGAATTGTGGGAAAGATGTATCTGTCCCCATGAGCTTGACAGCATCTCAATTCTTAAAGGCTTTCCTGACAACATTGATGGTTTATGAATAAATGCTATTTTTAAATCACCATGTCATCATCTGGATGGTTTACATAATTCAGTAAGTCAAATTTTCCAAATAGCCAATATTTGATGTTGCAAAAATATTTCTGGGTAAAAAATTTATTGAGTACAAGACAGAAATAGATATCACTATAATATGTACAAAAAACGTATGGATATTGTTCCAGATTCCATATTGCAACTAAACTTCAAGACACAGCTACTTCTCAGGGCTGAGTTTAGTACCAAAGAAGGGTATTCACAATTGTCTAAAAAGGCTATTAAAAAACTCTTCTCGAGCTGTGCTCGGTGGCTCAGCCTGTAATCCCGTGCCTTTGGGAGGCTGAGGTGAGTGGATTGCCTGAACCCACGGGTTCGAGACCCGCCTGGGCAGCGAGACCTCATCTCTACAATAAATCAAAAAATCAGCCAGGCGTGGTAGCGCATGCCTGTAATTCCGGCTACTCAGAAGGCTGAGGCGGAAGGTTTGCCGGAGCCCAGCAGGCGAGGCTGCGGTGGCCGGAAGCGGCCACTGCCCTCTGGTCTGGGCGACAGAGTGAGACTCCAACTCAAAAAAAAAACAAAAAAACAACTCTTCTCATTCCAAAATACATATCTGTGAGGGCCAGATTGTCTTCACATACTTCAACCTAAACATATATTGTAACAGATTGACTACAGTAGCTGATATGAGAACTCAGCTGTATCCTCTGAAATCAGACATTAGAAGAATTTGCAAAAACAAGACCACTATTGTCACTAATGATTTTTTTTTTTTTTGGCCTTGGAAAATATAGTTACTTTTTCATTAAAAATATTTCATTTATTTTAGCATGAATTTGGTTTAATGTTATTTTTAATGGCATTAAAGTAGAAATATTGAAAATTTTTCTCAGTTTAAAATTGTCTAATTATGTAAATATTTATTGGTATAATCCACATAAATAAAAACTCTTTGGGATTCTTAATAGTTTTTAAGACCGTAAAGTGGCCCTGAGACTAAAATGTTTGAGGACTATTGGTTAAGGCCAGTCAGGAAAACCTGAGACTGCCAAGTTTTTACTGCCTTCTAATTATGAACTATATTATAATAGAGCAAAACCATGGGCCTTACTCTTACAATAAACCTCTGACATTGAGTTAAGTGCAGGTAATCTTTTGGATAAGGTATTTGGAATGGAACCCATGCTTTGAAAATATTTCATTAAAAAAAGTTGAAAAAAATACCCAGAAGTAAATATAATTGGTTTTGAGTAAGTGCTACTGAATACAATAGGTCATAAAATGTTTGTCTCTTTATTTAAAATGAGATTCTTCAAAATAATACTTAGAGATCAAATCTCTCACATTTCTTTGCTGTTTGGCAGCACTTCTGTTTATCCTTTTTTTTTTGTTTTTGTTTTTAAATATTGCTTTTGGGATGTCAAAACACTTAAATAGCTGGTGAGAGTTAGAAATTACCATTTTTCGGTACTTTGCTTTCCCTTATGATGCTAAACTAAAGTCTGGGTCACTAGTGGGTTGGCTGATAGATGTATTCCACCCAAGGTTACCACCTTAGGATGAGGTTAATAAAGCTTCTCCTGTGAATACTCATATTCTACCTGAAAATAAAACTTTAGAAAAATAAAATTTTAGTATTCCCCATAGCAACGCTTATACCACTTACTATATTCTAAGTATTATTCTAGATGCCTTATACAGATTGACACATTTTAAATCTCTTAACAATCTTATGAAGGACCTATGAGGAAATTGGAAACCACAGAGGTGAAGTTGCTTATCAACATCACATAACTGCTGTGCAGTAGAGAGCCTAGGCAATCTGACTCCAGCGATAAGTCCTTCACAAAGACATTATGCTGAAACAGTGCTTCAATTTGAGATTATTTAAAAAGTAGCATTGCACATGAAGAGTTGACTGACTTGGATGGGAACAATCTTTTTTTAGTTTTTTTTGAGTCGGAGTCTCACTCTGTCGCCCAGGCTGGAGTGTAGTGTCACGCTCACAGCCACCCCAGCGCCGACCTGCTGGGCTCAGGTGATCCTTCCACTTCAGACTTTTAAGTAGTCGGAAATACAGGTGTGCACTACCAAGTCCGGCTAATTTTTTTACTTATCGTAGAGACGAGGTCTCGCCATGTTGCCCAGGTTGGTCTCAACCCATGGGCTCAGGCAATCCTCTCACCTCAGCCTCCCAAAGTGCTGGGATTACCAATTTGAGCCACTGCACCCGGTCAGGAACAATCTTAATTAGGTTTTAGTTAGCATTGGACACATAATCCTGTGACTGTAAAACTTCCAAGAAGAGATTCAGTAGTGAATGAGGCCACAGAGAATAGAAGTTGCAATGATTTAGAGTTGGTAGAAATGTAGCAGTGCTTCTCAAATTTAGCCAATAAAATACCCACCAATAGCAGAAGTCTGTAAATCTTACTTCTCTGTTACAAATGACAAATGTCTTTGAAATTTCATGCTTTATCTGATAAATGTTCTTGAATTCTGCATGCCATAATACTATATTTTAATATGAAAATCATGTCTTTTTTTTTTTTTTTTTGAGTTGAAGTCTCATTCTGTCACCCAGACTGGAGTGCAGTGGCCCCTCCCGGCCACTGCAGCCTCGACCTGCTGGGCTCCGGCGATCCTTCCACCTCAGCCTTCCAATAACCGGAACTACAGGCGCATGCTACCATGCCTGGCTGAATTTTGATTTGTTGTAGAGATGAGGCCTCGCCAAGTTGCCCAGGTCTTGTCTTAAATTACTTATCAATGAATAAAAATGTTCCTCCAAAAAAATCACCTGCTGCCATTGCTTTGTTAGACTCTGGTGTGGCCACGTGGATCTTTGAGCTATGACCACCATGTTTTCTTAGCTTTGGCCACCTCCCCTATCTTGGGGGGGAGGGCGAATCTCCTCTCTCTCTCTCCCAAATTTACTTTTTAAATAAACGATATTTTCCAAACTAAAAAAAAAAAAAATCAGCTGCTACAATCTTTTGTGACTTGAAGTGGCTTCTGGCATGTTGTCCTAATCTAAGCTACAGAAGTCTAACTTTATAGAATGCTTTTGGGAGACCATGGAGAATTATTTCCACTCTATATCTCCTCTGTGTACACTACTGCTCGGGGACTCTATACCAGACAGAACTTGGTTGCATAGTTCTAAATAAAATGTTAGCAAGAGAGTTCCAGACGAGCAGCTGTGTTGGTAAAGTCATTGAATGATCCTTCTTTAACTTATGTCAGCAGTTGGAGAGTCAAACGTCTAAAGAGACTAAAGAGACTTGCCAGGTAAACTGAATGAATGAAATAGGTCAGGTATGCAGACTGTGGAAAACGTTGGGGACTCAGGCACATGGAGGGCTCATGTGCTATTTTTTTTTTTTTTTTGAGTTGAAGTCTCACTCTGTCTCCCAGACTGGAGTGCAGTGGCTGCTCCCGGCCACTGCAGCCGCGACCTGCTGGGCTCTAGCGATCCTTCCACCTCAACCTTCCAAGTAGCTGGAACTACCGGCATGTGCTACCACGTCTGGCTGATTTTTTGATTTATTGTAGAGATGAGGTCTCGCTGACCCAGGCGGGTCCCGAACCCGCAGACTCAGGCTTTTTAATGGCATGAAGAAAGATAACACAATGGTTTTAAAAGTCTAACAATCCTTTCTTCTTTTTTTTTTGGAACCAGAGTCTCATTCTCTTGACCCAGGCTGGAGTGCAGTGGCATGCTCACAACCACTGCAGCCTCAACCTGCTGGGATCAGGCAATCCATTCCCCTCAGCCTCCCAAAGGCGTGGGATTACAGGCTGAGCCACTGAGCCCGGCTTCATGTGCTATTTAATGTGAGATGCTCTAGCCCACTAAGAATGGGGGCCAGGTTGCAATGTGTTCTGACTTTTTAAAATTAGAGAAACAAGAAATTTAAATTATTATCTAAAATAATAAAAAATTAATTAGGGTAAACAACTCAATTGTATAAAATGCATGGCCAATCAAAAGAGTTTCAGACTTCTATGCTGTATGATCTTCCAAAAAAGGCATTATTATTTGATGCACAATTATATTTATCATTGGTTGGTAAACAGACTCTCTGGCTATATGTTTGTCAAGGACAGGGTGACAAGAAAAACACTTGTCCTGTGATCATCTTAAAGCTTTTGTTTCTGCTTATTTACAAGTTCCAAGAAAAGAGCTGAGATGTCTCTTCTTATATAGGGTAAAGAGTGACCTCTTTATCACATTTATGGTGTCATTCTTTGGGAAACATACATTTCACTTGTTCTTTCTTTAGTGGAAAAGAGAAACAACTATTTCCCATTTTCCGAAAAATTCTCTGTATATTGAAATAGGTATTAAAGCTTTCCTTTGCTCACATTCTTGCTTTCTTCAGACAAAATAACTCCAAATACTTAAATATTTCTTTATGAATTTCTTTTCCTCTTACTTTTAAACTATTTTCTTTTCTTTTTTTTTTGAGTTGGAGTCTCACTCTGTCACCCACAGCCTCGACCTGCTGGGCTCCGGCGATCCTTCCGCCTCAGCCTTCCAAGTAGCTGGAATTACAGGCATGCGCTAACACGCCCGGCTGATTTTTTTATTTATTATAGAGATGAGGTCTTGCTGCCCAGGCGGGTCTCGAACCCATGGGCTCAGGCAATCCACTCACCTCAGCCTCCCAAAGGCGCGGGATTACAGGCTGAGCCACCGAACCCAGCTTAACTATTTTCTTTATAGAAATCTGGACCCTCCCCAAGTTTCCCATATCTTGCTTATAATGTGGTCACACTGGAACAACTTGTTCTCATAAAAGCTTAGCCAAAGCTAAATGTGGAGAGAACATTATTTGCAGTTACTACATGTTATAGCATTGTGTTATTTTCAAACACCATTTCGTTTCTGACTGATATGTAACTTACCATGTTACAAGCCCTATATCATTCTTACTATATGTGTGTATAGCCAGTTCTTTCTTATTTTGTCCCATAATTTGTGACTTTCACTGCCTTATAATTCATCCTAAATAATTTCCTTTCTGTTTTTATTTTTCCTTCATTTTGTGCTTAGAATGTTGGAGAATTTAAGAGCAATACTTACATAGTGCCTAATACATAACGGGTGCTTAAGATATGTTTGGAGAGTGAAATAACTAAAATATAATTTAGGTAATATACCACACAATAATTTTTATTGATTCTAATAGAATATAGATTTATTGAATCTAGTAGGATCTAGTATAACCTTTTCCCCAAACTTGACTAAATATTGTCTTTTGAGAACAATCTTTGTCTAAGTTTCAGCTTTTGCTTATTTTTAGCTATTTGACTTGGGTATGTTATTTCAAATATTCTAAGCCTTGCTTCTAATCTAACAAATGTACATAATATCTACTTTTAAAGTTATTTTGACATGTATATGAGATATTTCATATAAAATGCTTAAAAGCATTCTTGGTACATAATGAATTCCCCCCCTCCAAAAATTGCTAGACTCGTAAAATGTAGCACCCAAAACAGAGAGCACTATATAGGAATATGTTAAAGAGGAGAATGTTTTTCTCATCTCATGTTTTACCTTCTGACAAGACTTATGCTGGAAATTATTTCTGGACTCTAAGAATTCTTATTTATGGCATTCTTTCTTGATACTTCACTTTCTCATCTTTTTGCTCAAATTAAATGTACAGCACACATGTTTAGTTCCAGAAAATACTCACTATACAGTGTTAAGATTTCAAAATTAGCAGTAGCATCAGTTTCATCTTTTCCTATTATTGTCATGAGATGAGGCTCTAAATGGAAAATATATTCCAATGATGTAAAAAATAAAATAAATATATAGCTTCTAGTGAAATAGTTCAAGGAAGAATAAAACATTTGAGCATCCAATGAAGGAAGAGCGATGGCTCCTTTTCAAGGAAGGAATTAGGTCTTACCTAGAGTGTGTGCTGGAGGATGTAGAGGGTAAATATCTCTTGGGTAATCATGATGGCAGACATGATAGTGATAGTTGCATGTGCATATTTCCATAACGTGGAAAAAAGAGCTTGGCCACTATGAGAACAACAACATATTAAATATTCCAGTGACTATAAGACTCTAGCAAAACTTCATAAATATTAAAGTAAGAGGAAATGACAGTTCAGAAGTGATTCACAGCAACATGAAAATAACAAACTGGCAGACTTCATGGATGCTAAAATTCACAATTTTAAAATGGCCACCCAACACGTATGCCTCAGCAAATATTGTAAAGTGAAGATTTTAGTTTCTTTGGCAGGAAGTGAGTTGCTCAAGAACAGGACTTTTATGAGGCTTATTAACTGTCATCAAATGATAGTATTTAGGAATGACATCTGTTAGTACAATTTACTATAAGGTGATAACTCACATCAAGTTTATATTACGCTGAGGATTCATTAGAATAATTTTTGAAATCCAGATGACCTTGCAAGACAATTTTCATTTTTAGCCACTATAGTAGATCATTTCCTACTCAGAATGACTGCAAAATTATGATGTGTCTCAAAGACACACTAAATTGTACTTTTATATCTTTCTAGTTTTACCTAGAAAAGGGTCACTGATATGAGACAAATAAAAATCAGAAGATACAATAGTCATCAGTCTTATTGTTAGGCTTATTCTTGGATTATATTTATTTTTCATTTTGAGAAATACAATACCCTTAAAATTATAATGTACTGCTGGCCCAAATATTTGGAGAGCCAATTTGTGTGTATATCCAGCTGGGATAATTGAATATGCAAGTGCCTGGAAAAAATAGTGGAATTGAAACTAGTCTAGGAATCAAATGACAGAATTTTTTTTTATTGGTTCTACCATTTGTTAGCCATGTAACATTTGTTAGCCAAATACTTTGAGCCTCACCTTCATCTTTGGTTCAATGGGAATGATTTAACAATGACTTCAGAACAGAAGTCATTGAACAAAAGAAATAATACAAGGTCACTGAAAAACCACAAGGGGCAAACAAACCAATGTAAGGCACTACTACTGTTAGCTATTTTTTTTTTTTTTTTTTTTTTTGAGTTGGAGTCTCACTCTATCGCCCAGACTGGAGTGCAGTGGCCGCTCCCGGCCACCGCAGCCTCGACCTGCTGGGCTCCGGCGATCCTTTGGCCTCAGCCTTCCGAGTAGCTGGAACTACAGGCGCGCGCTACCACGCGCGGCTGATTTTTTGATTTATTGTAGAGATGAGGTCTCGCTGCCCAGGTGGGTCTCGAACCCGCGGGCTCAGGCAATCCACTCACCTCAGCCTCCCAAAGGCACGGGATTACAGGCTGAGCCACTAAGCCCACCTACTGTTAGCTATTAATGCTAATATTATTTCTGCTATCATTAATACTATTGTAACTGCTGCACCACCAATAACCCCATTACTTTTATCTCAGGTTTGCTTTGAGTAGCTGTTTCTTATTTTTATGAATAACAGATAGATAAACCAAAACTACATACACACTATATTCATATGAATAATAGATAAACTATATACACACTATATTCATCTCAAATCTCTAAAGTTAAAACCAATGAAAGATTAGGTAATACATATTAGTAAACTTTTTTTGTGTTTACTTTTACTAAAATACATATCACTTGTTTTTTAAAAGTAAAAAATAACACAAAATTATGAAGGAAAAAGTGAAGTATTTGAATAAATGAAGGAAAGGCCATCTCCTATTATCTTCTCAGTCCTATTCACTGGAAGTAACTCAGTCTATGCTTTTTAAAGTGTGTTTATCTCAAGGTTAGTTGTTTTAGGAACAAAATAAGTACATTTTGAATGTAAACATTGTTCCAACTCTGCAAGTTTCTACACAAGCAAGTTAGCAGATTAGTCTTCAAATGATGCTCCTTTTATTGGGAAGACAAAACTATCTTAAAACGTTGTCACTAGCAATGGATTTTGAGTACCTGTAATACACAGGGCCAAGTACTAGATACAATGAGAAGTATGAATTTTCAGCTCTCCTTTTCGTTAACTTTCATGCAGGCTATTCTATTCTATCTGCATTCACCATTAGAGCATCACTCTTTTTATTTTTAATAGATTTCAGCTTATCTCACAATTCCGAGTCCACAGTTAATTTTTTCTGGAATGTGATCCTTAAGATATATACAGAGTCACTGATTTCAGCAATCTAATACACCAGAGTTCTATTGCAGGTTTCCTAAAGAGAGTGAGTGGCATCCATTTTAAATGGAGTGGCTGGAGATCTGAGTGACAGGTAAGATCAGGTAGACATATAAATGATCATGCCAATGATTTACTCTGAGAGGTCAAATTGGGGGAAAAAATCTGTTTTTTTTTATTAGCAGGACTAAAGTTATGTATAGTTGGCATGGGGGGGAGGTATGTAATAGGGTGATGGGTCAAGCAGACATAAAAACATGGTTTCCCTTAAAATTATAGCTTAAGTATTTCTCCATGAAATTTAAATGACTATATGTGAGCCATGAATATGTCATAATTGGCCTCACCATCTACTATCCTGCATCATATTGTTTCCAGTGTTGTATTATAAATAACGACTACAAGGAAGGCCTTTGGGCATAAAAATCTCTTCACAATTGTACTCATTTCTTTTCTTTTTTTATTTTTATTTTTTGAGTCAGGGTCTCATTGTTTTATCCAGTCCAAGATGGAGTGCAGCGGTGTGATCACAGCTCATCACAGCCTCAACCTGCTAGACTCAAGTGATCCTTCCACCTCAGTCTCCCACATAGCTGGGACTATAGGCACACACCACTATGTCTGGCTAATTTTTTGATTTTTTTTGTTGTTGTTGTAAAGGCCAGGCCTTGCTATATTTTTTAGGCTGGTCTCAAGCTCATGGGCTTAAGCGATATTCCTGCCTTGGCTTCCCAAGGTTCTAGGATTATAGGAAGGAGCCACCACATTTGACTGTACTCATTTCTTTACAATAGAGTCTTTGAGGTGGACGTTTAGGTCAAAGGATATAAAAATTATAATGACATAATAAAATACTGCCTAACTGGCAGACCACAACCATTTAACTGACAGCATTATTGCTTGAGATACACTGTCTCATTGTTCTCTCTACCTTACTCCATCCCCTGTAGATTCTTCTTTAGTTAATCTCTGCTAATCTGACAGAAAGAAAAAAAGGGATCATATTCCCATTTTCTTGATTGTCATGCCCATTAAATATTTCTATTTCTTCCATTGTGAATTGCTAATTAGTATGAGAAATCTTATACAAACCTTAATAATGTGTATGGACTCTATATAAACATGATCTCTCTCTTATTTATTTTTTTGAGTTGGGGTCCCATTCTGTTGTCCAGGCTGGAGTGCAGTGGCACTGGCACACTCACAGCCACCAAAGCCTCGACCTGCTGGGCTCAGGTAATCCTTCCTCCTTAGCCTTCCAAGTAGCTGGAACTGCAGACACACACCACCATGCCCAGCTAATTTTTTAATTTATTCTTGAGACGAGGTTTCACCAAATTGCCCAGGCTAGTCTTGAACCCCTGGGCTCAGGCAATACTCTCACCTTGGGCTCCCAAAGTGCTGAGATTACATGCTTGAGCCAGCATACTCGGCTCTAAACATGATCTCAATCCATTGCTATACCTATTGTAATATTGCTTCTAGTTTATTTTTTGCCTTTTAATTTGAATTTTGTTATGTTTCATTTATACAATAAAAATTATCTTATGAAATCAAATCAATGACTTTTGTATTATTTATTTTATTCTTATTAAACAATGCAGTAAACTGCAGGTGATAGTGAAAGATCATTTAATAACTCTAAACTACCACTAGTACTCCTCCTACTGCCACCATCACCATTTTAATTCATACTATATAGAATAAAGAGTGAAAGTCTTTCTCCAAACCCAAACTCTCACCCAAACCCAAAATGGAGCCGACTGCCAGTAGCTTTATGTACATCCTTCAAAGCTTTTTTAAAATATAAATTTGCGATCTTCTTTGCCCTTATCCTTCTTATCATATTGGTCATTGAGTTCAGCAGATGCAACTTTCAGAATGTATCTTGAGTCTCTCATTTATTTCTGTTTCCATTTATTTTCTGGTTCAAGTCATTACCATCTCTTACAATAGCCTAAAAGTGGTCTCCCAACTTCCACGCTATCTTCTCAACAACCTATTATCTTCACAATGGCGCAGAGTGACCATTTAAAAATGCACTTTTCTTTAAAATCACTAAGTAGTTTTCCATTGCAATTATATTAAAATATACGCGCTTAACTAGTTGATAAGGCCCTGTAGGGACTGGTTCCTGCTGTTTCTTCGGCCTCCTGCATTGCTTCTTTTTGGGCCTGACCAACACTTTTTCTTTCTCTAAAAGTTCTTTCTCAGCTCAAGCGCCATATTGTTTCCTTTCCTTTCCTTGGGATGTTCTTTCCTTCCTATTCTTTTTGCCTGGCTGACTCCTACTCATTACTCACATTAAGTATTACTTCTTCAGATGAATCTTTCCTCAGTTTCCCCAATCCAAATAACATTCCCCTTTTCATATGTTTAATTTTCCATCAAATACTGATATCAATTGTTAATAGCTAATCATTTATATAATCATTTACTTGCTATTTGTCTCTCAGCAGACTGTAAGCTCCCTAAGAGCCAGGACAAGGTCTGTCTTAATCACTTATTGGTGGGGCAGTGGTTCTACCCAGGATAGGGCACAAAAAAACTTTTGAAGAGCTGAAAATGTTTTATGTCTTCATTTGGGTTGCAGGGACATAAAGTTGTGACATCTTTTCTTTCCCATCATAAGGGTCACAGCTGACATTTCTGTAACAAAATGCAAGTTTACAAGAGGGAAACAATAAATTTATTTCATCAAAGTTTCATGCCACAAAAGAGGCTTCAAAAATGAAGATCTGAAGACCCGAGAAAAATTGTCTGTTTTCAAGCTTAGGTTCCCTGAATAATGACAGCAATGTAGAAATGTGACTGGACAAAAGGGTGTGATCTAATGGTAATAGGCAGAGAGGGAGGAAATTCAGTAAGGATTTTTTATTCTTCTTGGCCTCTTTATTGAACGTTCCTTCTTCCAGGTATGGAGAAGGACCTTCTGGAGTAGGGATCTTCAAAGGGAGAAGGGAAAGAGTGATCTTTGTGGCTTGCTTTAGATAGAGATGGGGTTCTAGTTTATATAACTTGCCTTCAGGAAAGAGAATTCTGGTTTCTATGACTTGCTTTTGGGGAGAAAAAGGGGTAGGAGATAAGAGGGCAAGAGGAGGTCATAGAGAGACTTTACTTCTGAGAATGCTTCTCAGTCTCCAGTCTCCTTTAATACTCAGCATGTCAAAGTGTCATACTTTGGGGTATTATTTTCTGAGGCCCACAGAGTGTTGTTATCTTAATGATTATATTTCTTTTTATATGTTTAAATTTGTAAAATCTCTTAAGATTTGTGAAATTTATCAGATATACATTTATTATTATTATTTTGAGTTGGAGTCTCACTCCTTCGCCCAGGCTGGGGTGCAGTGGTACGCACACTCACAGCCGCCCCAGCATTGACCTTCTGGGCTCCAGCAATCCTTCCGCCTCAACCCTCCGAGTAGCCGGAACTACAGACGTGCACTATCATGCCCGGCTATTTTTTATTTTATTTTATTGTAGAGACGAGGTTTCACCAAGTTGCCTGGGCTGGTCTTGAAGCTGTGGGCTCAGGCAATCCACTCGCCTAGGCCTCCCAAAGTGCTGGGATTACAAACTGAGCCACCAAGCCCGGCTTATATATTATTTTTAATATTATATATTCTTCAAGTAGTCAAAAATATACACATTTCAAATTTTATAGTAAATGTCAGATTGTCCTTCAAAAGTCATAACAATTTATATTTCTACCAACAATATATGAAGGTATTTTTTTTCCAATGTGACAAACAAAATATAGTATCTCATTGATGTCTAGATTTGCTTCTTTGATTATTAGTGACATTAAACCAACATTTTCAATCCATCTGGGACTTACTGTAGTACACAATATAAGTATTAAATTTATTTTTTTCATCCTGTTGTTCCAGCACCATTTATTGAATAATTTTTCACTTCCCCTTTGATTTGCTATGCCATTAATCTTTATCATATTTTATGATGTCAATGACTTTGATAATATAATAAATTTTTGTATATAGTAGAATCTGTTTCTAAGATATCTATTCTCATCTATTCATTTTTCTCTTTATTATTGTACCAGTGCCATGCTGATTAAATTAATAAAACTTTTTAAAAGTCATTCTCATTAATCTTCTTTTTCAAATGTAAAAAGAATCCTGATGCTTTCAATGATGTCTAAAATGGTTTTCTTAAGTTAGAAAATGCCCTCTGAGATTTTAATTTGCAATTCATCTTAAGTTGAGTCCCTCCTTGGGGAAAAAGATGCTGAGATGGAGATTTGTATGCAGGAAATTTATTTGGGAATTCTCATGGGAATAACACCTGTAAGAGACTGAGGAATGCAAAGGGAGAATTTAAACTGTGATGATGCTGCCATAGAGGCTTCAGCTAATGCGATAGGAAGCTCCAAGGTTAGGACTATTGGTCTGAATTGACCAGAATTGAAACAAAGGAGCTATATCCACCAGTTAATGGATACAAGCTACCTCCAAGGGAGGGGATGTAATAGGCAGGGTCATGGGCAGTTCCTGGAGAAGGACTTGGCTAAGAGCTGTCAGTAGTCAATACTCTCAACCTCAGGAAATGAACGCCTTGATCTTAAATGAGTATATGGGCAGTGCATCACCGCATCCGCTACACAATTTTTACAGTCTCGCTTCCTTTTCTAGGAAAATGATTAACTTTAAAAATTAAATTAGTTTATATTTTAAAAGGCTAAAAGTACAAAAGAAAACAATCAGAAAATTTGAGTAACTTTTCTGTGCAATATCTAGCAGTCAAAACATAAACTGAGTAAACTGGAATAATGGACCCAGATTAAAAAGAACTTAACAGGAATAAATGGCAATATTGAGGACTAAACTTTGACCTTTACCCTGCCAAATTCCTCTTTACAAGGCCTGGGGAGATTTATTTTTATTTTTTATTAACTCTATACAATGTTTACTTTCCAACCTGACTCTGGCATAACATCACATAACAGATAAAGAAGAAAAATCAAAGCATTTTATGATCCTGTAAAGCTGTCTTGTGGACTCTTGGACTATGGGCACCCTTTAAGACACCTATTTTCTCTGGAGTCTGCAGCCCATGAGGCTTTAGCTATACATCAAGAAACTTGGAATTTTTTTAACCTCTCATCTGAACAGGACACCTTTACTACTAATTTCAAAATTTCTTACATAAGAACCTAATTCTTGCTAACTAATTGCCAGTAAGGAAATTTGTGAATCCACCTATATCCTGAAAGCCTTTGTTCGGAGGTGTCCTGCTTTCCTGGACAAGATTAATGTAAATACTGCATGCATTGATTTATGATTTTCTGTAACTTCTGTCCTCCCAAAATGTATATAACCAAGTCATAATACAACCATGATGGACACATGTTCTTAGTATCTCCTGGGGATAAATGTCATGGGCCTAAAGCCACTCGCATTTGGCTCAGGATGGACCATCTGAAATATTTTACAAATTTGACATCTTTCAGTGACAATATTTTACTCAATATTACCTGAAAGTATATGTGGTTCTTAGAAAAATAAGTAATCTTTTCCTTTTTTCACTTTGGTTTTCCAAACTCTTTTATCCTCCTTGAGCTAGGAGTAAACTTCAAGAGTCTCCTCTCTCATTCTTCTTCCTACTCAGACTCTGTATCTTTTGACAAAGCTGACCATCTAATATTTGCATGTCCAAATGTCTTCTGCACATCTCTTTTATCTCAACATACTCATTATCTTCTCCCCTCTAACTTGCTTCTTCTTTATGTTCTGTCCAAGGCCATCTCCACCTCTTCTCTCACATAGCCTGTTTTCAGTTTTTGGTCTGGACCTGCCATGTCTACCTATGAGATGTGATGGAAACTGTCTCTTGTTTTTGTTCTTAATGCTATAGGCAAAGGAGACATCAATACTATTTCTTACATGGATGAATACTGTAAACTTCTAACTGATTTCCATGTCTCTAATAATTTCTATCTCTAATCACTTCTGTCACTGACAACACCATCATCAACATTCAAGCTAAAAAACTCTGATAACTACTGCTCACAGAAAAATAAAACCTATGTGTATTAACCTGGAATTCAAAGCTCTGCACACTCTGGACCTCACCTAGTGTTTTGGTCTGTAGCCCAGATTTGCCATATTGCTAGCATTCTAATGCTTCTTGTTTACACTGCTTCCTTGTGTCTCTTTTCTTTGTTATAGATATAATTCTCCCTCTGTCTCTTGCCAAAGGCATTGTATTCATCTCCAAGACCCAACTCAGAACTACCTCAGTGACATATACTTGGATTCCCACAACAGAAATTGTGCATGCTCTTACTTCCCATAGTGTTTTGCTTATGCACTCTTGCAAAATGTATCCTGCTTATGTATATATTTGTATGCCTAGATTGAGTTTTGGAAGGCAGAAGTTTATTTTATTCATCTTTATAGTATTCACATTGCTTGGCCTTGCACAATTCTTTGTTGTGCAAAATAAATGGTTGTGGGATATAAGTCTGACGTCTAGGGCAAGGATCTTGTTTCATTCACTCCATCTCATTGAATGCATTTAGAGCTGTGCTGCACAATATGGTAGCTACTAACAACATGTGGCCATTTAAATAGAAATTAATTAAAATAAAATGAAAGAAAAAATTCAGCCTCTCAGTTGCACTAACAACTTTATGTACTTTATAGTCACAAATGGCTAATGGCTATAGTAACGGACAGTGCAATTGTATTGAACAATGATGCTCTCTAGCATTTTTTATTGGAATACTTTCAGCTGCAAGTAACAGAATACCCAACATATCTTGTTGGGTTTTTCAAAAACATATCCTGAGACCAGGTCTTGGGCATATGGAATTTATGTAGGAGGTTGATCCTAAAGTCAAGGAAAGCAAATTTGAGGAAAAAAGAAAAGTGAGACATGGAAAACAAGAGAGCCAGCTAGCAAAGGGGGCATTAATTCATGAGTTTCTTCTATGTTGGCATCCTCTGATAATCTGTGGAGCTCATTGTAGAAGTGTCCTAACAGGTTTGGGAAGGCTTAACTCTCCGACTCCACCAAATTTCAATCCCTGTTGAATGAAGCTGAGGAGGGAAGGCGTTTCAACTCATCCTTTCCACCTCAGCAGTGCGCCTTTGGGAAGAGAAGAGGTGCCAGTGCTCAAGATGGAAACTTATCAGAGGACTGGAAACTAACTGTTGAAGCAGTAGATAATCTTAGAGGGGCAAGTAGGATGGGTTGGTGCATTAACGGATGTTACACATCTAAATGGGGCTGAAACAATTACTAATATAGATTGCCTCACACAAAAATGTCTGGAAGATGAAAAAAACAATGCTTGTTATTTCAGTGGCTTAATGAAGAAGGAGCCCTGGATTGGTGGTTCTGCAATCATATTGACTTTCCTACTAACATCATCTCAAGGTATTTACAGCACTTCTAAACATCACAGCCGCAGAAGTAAACATCCTAGAGACAGGAAGGGGTAAATCCTGGTTTGTGATCTCTGATAAACAGTGAGACCTTTTCTAAAAGCCTTGCCAGATGACTTCCTTTTATATTTCAGTGGCCAAGATTCCATCATGTGCCCATGATGATGGCAGAGTAAAAGAACTGTCAGGACTGGCTTAAACTAATCAACATCCATCTCTTAAGTCCAGGGAAGGTCCTAACTTTCTTGAGCATACTACTCTCCAATATCTTAACACAACAGGCTTCTGTTGGCAAAGAAAAGAGAAAAATGGAGTGGTGATATATATGGGCTAGACAAGAAAGACTGTCACAAATATTGGCACCAACTTTTAAGAAAGATATTAACAAACCTAAGAGAATCTGGAGGAAAATAGCCAGGATTTCTAGGGTCTGGAAACCACACTGTATTTTAAGTAAATATTGAAGCAAGCACAGTCCAGAGCTCTGAGGTCATTACACCATTATTCAGTTTAACCAACCCTTGAAATTTCTTCTCTAATGTACAGAGTATAAACGATATTAAGGTAACTTCTTTATATATTTGAAAAAATTGCCTTGGATAGTAGTTTAAGTTTAATTATATGATGCACTAGGGGCTATAGTAAAGACCAGTATGAGAGTTAGATTTTTTTTTCAAGCATCGAGTAGAGATTTCCCCTTAATTATTAGAGATTTTAATACATAATTTGATAAAATAGCATCCTCACCAATGGAAAATCAAGGAAAAGCTGAATTTTAGTAACAATATTCTAATAGAGGTTTTGTTTCAAAGTATCACTTAATTTAGCTACTCTTAAAACCCTGTTGTTGTTGTTGTTTTGCTGAGGATTGTTCTGGCAATTCTTGGTCGTTTGTGTTTCCATATGAATTCCTGTGTTGTTTTTTCTAGGTCTGAGAAGAATGTTGCTGGTAATTTGATAGGTATTGCATTGAATCTGTAGATTGCCTTAGGTAAGATGGACATCTTATCACATTACCAGACTTCAAACTTTACTATAAAGCTACAATCATCAAAACAGCTTGGTATTGGTATAGGAATAGGCATATAGACCAATGGAATAGAATTGAGATTCCAGAGGCAAGACCTCAATTTCTCAACCAACTCATCTTTGACAAAGCCTCCACCACCTACCACTGGGGAGAGGAGAACCTATTCAGTAAATGGTGCTGGGAAAACAGGCTGACCACACGCAGAAGATTGAAACAGGACCCCTATCTATCCCCATACACAAAAATTAACTCCAAATGAATCAGGGACCTAAATATAAAACCTCAAACCATAAGAACCTTAGAAAATGAAGGACATACCCTCATGGAAATTGGAACTGGCATCCAATTCCTGAACAAAACTTGAAACCCACAGGCCATAAGAGATAAGATAGACAAGTGGGACCTCATTAAACTGACA
>NW_007247450.1:102635-115285 GCF_000164805.1 Carlito syrichta
CCTAATCAGAGACATGAAAAACCTTTACAATGAAAACTACAAAACACTGCTCAAAGAAATCAAAGATGACACAAATAAGTGGAAAAATATCCCATGCTCATGGATTGGAAGAATCAACATTGTGAAGATGTCCATCTTACCTAAGGCAATCTGCAGATTTAATGCAATACCCATCAAATTACCAGCTACATTCTTCTCAGACCTAGAAAAAATAATACAGGAATTCATATGGAAACACAAATGACCAAGAATAGCCAGAACAATCCTCAGCAAAAACAAACAAACAAACAAAGTAGGTGGTATCACATTACCAGACTTCAAACTTTACTATAAAGTTATGATAATCAAAACAGCTTGGTATTGGTACAAAAACAGACATATAGACCAATGGAATAGAATTGAGATTCAAGAAGCTAAACCTCAATTTCTCAACCAACTCATCTTCAACAAAGCCTCCACCACCTACCACTGGGGAGAGGAGAACCTATTCAGTAAATGGTGCTGGGAAAACTGGCTGACCACATGCAGAAGACTCAAACAAGACCCCTATCTGTTCCCATACACAAAAATTAACTCTAAATGGATCAGAGACCTAAATGTAAAACCTCAAACCATAAGAACCTTAGAAAATGCAGGACACACCCTTATGGAAATTGGAACTGGCATCCAATTCCTGAACAAAACCTGAACCCACAGGCCATAAGAGATAAGATAGACAAGTGGGACCTCATTAAACTGACAAGCTTCTGCAAAGACAAAGAAACCATCAAGAGAGCAGGAAGACAACCTGCAGTTGGAAAAAGTATTTGCCAACTCCAGGTCTGACAAAGGCTTAACATCCTGGATCTACAAGGAACTCAAACGTGCTGAGAAGAAAAAAACAAACAACCCCATTATAAAGTGGGCAAAAGATACGAACAGACACTTCACAAAGGAAGACATCCAAGCAGCCAACAGACACTTGAAGAAATGCTCAACCTCATTAATCATCAGGGAGATGCAAATCAAAACCACACTGAGATACCACCTAACCCCAGTCAGAATGGCAATTATCAACAACTCAAAAAATAACAGCTGCTGGAGAGGGTGTGACGAAAAGGGAACAGTTCTACACTGTTGGTGGGAGTGTAAACTAGTGCAACCTCTGTGGAAAGCAGTGTGGTGATTCCTAAAAGCTCTAAACATCAACCTCCCATATGACCCTGCAATTCCCCTATTGGGAATATACCCTGAAGAACTCAAATCACTCTATAAAAAAGATACCTGCACGCGAATGAGTTATTGCAGTATTGTTCACAATAGCAAGAACCTGGTACCAACCATGCTGTCCATCAAAAGAGGACTGGATTAAAAAAATGTGGTATATATACATGATGGAATACTATGCAGCCATAAAAAAGAACAAAATCATGAATTTTGCAGCAACCTGGATGGAGCTAGAGTCTATAATACTAAGTGACCTCTCACAGAAACAAAGTTCTGAGTACCACATATTCTCACTCATACAGTGGACCTTGATCATCCAATGCACTACTATAAGAAAATGACTGACAGTGTTGGGAAACTATGGGGGGGAGATGGGACTAATGGTAGTAAATATCTGTCTGGAGATGGGGAGACACCAATTATCAACAAGGGGGCCTGAATGAAGCATATTTGTATACCTAACCCTTGACTGTACCCCACAATATCAAAATAAAAAATATCGATTATAAAAAACAGCAACAATAACAAAAAACCCTGTAAGGTGTGGTACATAGCTATTATCATCTCTATTTTCCTTATGGAAAGAATGAAGTTCAGCCAGTTTAGTAGTTGGTCAAGATTATGGAGCTAATAGATGGCATAGATGTGACACACACTCAAATTTTCTGACCCTCTGGTAATCTCTATATCTGTATAACTATCTGGCTATTTTAAATGTTTTGTGTAACTGAAAATAATTTTGTAATGGACCTTGATTTGACTAGCAGTCTTGTTCATCATGAGACACTCCATTGCTTTCTCCCTTGATAACTCTGAAACTACCTTTCTCATGGTTTCTGCTGCTATATTCATATGTCCAGCAGATTCTGCGTTCATTCCCCCTTAGCAGAAGTAGTTTTATTTATTATTAATCATTATGAATACTTTCATCCCCTTCCAGTATGATTTCTATGGTGTCCAGTTTGTAAATAAATGAAAACATAGTATAGGTAGTAAATCTTGTTTCTCTCCTTGGTCAGTTTCAATTCTCTTTTTCTCTTTCATGATGTGATCTGGTTTGTTACATGATTCATTGAAACATAATAAATTCCCTACTTTTTTGTATCAGCTATTAAGAATTATAATTACTGTTCTAGTTACTCTGTCTTCTGTTCTTAACTTCCTTACAGGGTGGAGATGAGTGTCTTCTATATAGCCAGCACTCTGAATTTCTCTTCAAATAAATTAGTGAATTCTAGCTTGAGATGTGGAATCTCTTGATTTAGTTCTGGATGCTGCTTTATGGCTCTGCTTTTAAATTAGTGCAAACATGCTATTTCTCTTGTCCTGGGTTGGAATTTTTAATAACAAACAGAGCTTTCAGCTTTGCATGATTTGAAGTAGCTCATTATATTCAGGCACAAAAAAAGACTTTGCATCACAAATATGCTTGATGCAGGGTTTTCCTTTAACTTCTCCTATGAGTTCCTTTTGAGCTATAAAAAGTAATTGTTGATATTGTACTGGTGACTTCCAATATGTGTTATCTGTGGCTATTCCAAAGAATATCAAAGATTTTTTAACTCCAAAAATATGCAAAGAAGGAAAAAAATGCATATTATGTAAATGAATTTACAATTATTGCAGTCATGCTTGTTGCTTAGTGTTTACTTTTAGTTTCTATGTTCTTCTAATGTGTGTGCTTTATTTTACAGTAACAATAACAAAAATAATGATATATAATAACAATAACAGTTGCTAAGAGTTTAGTATGTACAAAAATGATTCTAAGCATTTTACATTCATTAACACATCAACTTTGTCTACAGAGAACTACTGTTATTCCTATTTTACAGATTTGAGGAACAGAGAGATTAAATAAATTGCTCAAATCACACAATTATAAAGTAGTGAAGCCAAGATTTTTACCTTTTAATCAATATGTTTTTAAAAATAATAATAATATCATTATGATAAATGTCCTTCAGTGTTTTACTTAGTTGAAATTTTTAGAGGAATCACAAGAAAACAAAAAAGGAAGCTTGTTTTTTAGAAACAAGTATTGACCAATTTTTCAGTACTGACCACCATCAAATATTTCATACATATATATTTTAAATACATATAGATCTCAAAGGCAAATATTTAGAGCAGGACCTATTCTCCAGTAGGTCCTTTGTACAAACTTTAAAATCTTTGAGGTTAAAAATTGTAATTTATAAATTTTCTGGGTTTTTTTTCATTTTTTTAAACTTGATGTGCAAAGGTTGACTTGACCTGTCTTTGAAGGAAACCCAAACTAGAAAGTAAAGGCAAATGAAAGGAAGAAAACTAGACAGAATAGCAGTGATGGAAGGATGTCTAGTAGTTATAAAGACAATAAGACATGTGAATAAAGGCGAGAAAATGTTTAAGTCAGAAGTACTAAAAGAAAGTAGCTTAAATATCATAAATATTCTTATATTAAAAAATGAGAATGTTTAGAAATAAATGCCAGTCTATAGGCTCAGAAATTAGGGTTAAGCTTTGTAAATCAGCTAAAAGAAAAAATGTCTACAAACAGATATGTGTAGGAAAGAAAAACACCGAAATCATTACTATAGAGCCACAGAAAAATGAAGGAAAAGAAGAAAGAAAAAGTCAGTAAGATGGATAGGAGAAAAACGTGGCAAAGCAACTAAAGGAAACAAGGAAAATATACTGAGGGAAAAAATTCCTATGATTTTCAATGATTGTAAGCCACAGATACATAAAATGTGAGAGAAAGGCAGAGTTGAGTCATTCTCACAGCTGGCTGCTGAAGAAAAGACTGTAATGTTTCTTTATTATGACAATTGACCGGCCAGATAATTCATGATTCAGTAAGTTACAGGTGTGGGAAATGGAGTGGAAACATACAAGGGACTCAGCAAACTGTAAAACTGCATTGGCTTTATCAGAGGGCTCATGTTGAGTCCATCTCGTTGATGAACATCCTTATCAGCCAGCAAATATAAATGACTTATGGGAATAATATTTCAAGGCATAATGACACAGCTATATCTAGTATTCTTCTAAGATCTGGGTTATTAAATATTAAATATCAAAGCTGTAAATTATAGTAGCAGCTTTATATAACTAAATTAAATTCAAACAAAACCTAATTTCCTTAATCATTGGCTGTAATCCTCCAGGAACATATGCTATTAACTCAACTACAAATGGCACAGAAATTGTATGACTTCAGTTAAGTTATTTGATATCAAAGTCTAATCCAGGGCAGACTTCTCTGTAAATCTCCTACAGGGATTTTAATACTTTTACAATCATATTGGGTTTTTACAGAGTAACTAATCTTTTCATACTCTGATTTCTCACTTCTTTATCCAATTTCTTTTTATTTTTTCCTCTCCCATTTTTTTCTCAGAGCATATTCTAGGTCATTTTTTTAAAACAAACTTACTATGGAATTAAAAAATTTTGTACCCAAAGTTATTGCCACAGTTATTACAACCTGAGATTTTTCACAGAGAACGAATTAAGCTTAACTGGAAGCATTTATAGGTTCAGTCAAGTGTTTACAACCATGTATGTCAGTGCAAACCCAAAATAGTAAAAAATTGGCCAGTCTAATTTGGCTCCTTGTCTCCATGGCCAAATGTCTATCGTGGAGTTTGTTCAATAATGAAGTGCATTGAGGCTATTGTAATTATGAAAAAATGGCTTAAGTGAATTCATTTTGTATTCTTATTGGACAAATGTTAGCCATTTTTTTGGAAAAGTTCATTTATTGGCATAGATTAAATAATTTATAATTTAGAATCTAAAATTGCTTGAAAGTAAAAGAGTTTGAAACAGAGGGAAATATGAGTTCGTGTTATAGGGATGCACATGACAGTTAGGGGATGAAAATTCCAGGGAAAATGGATGCCTGGTAAGCTTGGGCTTCTGTTCATAACCAAGGTAAACAGTGACTTGAGGCATGAGATTAGTCTTGATAGACTCTTAAAGGAAGGAGGGTAACTACTTCAGATTTTACTTCTGGGTGTGAAGCCTCCTGAATGTGAAGATGAAGTAGTTCAGGACTGCCTTGAATCCAACAAGATTCCCATCTTATCATTCAAGATGGTGGTCTGGTCAGCAGAAGAGACAGTTGCTTTCCTGGAGAGCAGGATGTAATAACTATTCCCTTCTGCATCTATATGCTGAAAACTTAAATTTTCTCCATCACAGACTTTCCCAGCCTTTGAGTCTCTCCAGACTAATTTCTGCTTGCCTGTATATATCTTCATTTAGATGTTTGCTAGGCAGATCAACATGGACCTGGCTCTTGTCACTGTCAAGGTTTCAGCATGGGACAACTGGGGTCCTCAAAAAGTGTAACTGAAAGTTTAATGAGGTACAGTTTACCGAGGTGTATGTAAAATTAAAGGAGCAAATACAGGGTACTAAATCATCCTGAGATTAGCATCACAGGAAAGCTGTTATCCCCTGTAATCCTGTAGGGACAAGCAGAAGGAGCCCAGAGAAAACTTGGAGCCATAAAACAAGATCCATCTACTTGAAGCAGTAATCCCAGAATGCAGTCACTGGCAGAACTGGACTGAGACAGAGAGGGATCAAAAGGAATAAATTCTCTACTTGTCTTCTCCAACCTCCTGCTAGTACCCCACATTGCCTTAAGCCAACTGAAAGTCAGATAACAAGGGCACCCTGGCCATAAAGCAAAGTAGAGAAGAGTGAAAACGGTGTGTGTGTGCTGTGGTGGGGGGAAGTGGCAAAGGTTAGAGATGGAAATAACCTGTACTATTATCAATCCCCATTTCGGCAAATAAACACATGCACCCATTATTTCCTCACCCTTCTCCATCTCATCAAAAGGCACTACCACACATCAAGCTGTTGATGTGAAAAAAAACTCAAACATCATTTTTATTTTCTCCTTTTCTCCCCCTAATTTTCCACATTTAAACTATTACAAAGTCCTGTTGATTCTCTCCATCTGGACAGCCACAACCCTTATTCAAACCACCCTTATCTCTCCCTTGGACCATGTTAAGAATGCTCTAATGCTTTCCTCATCTTTCGTCCCTTCCCCTCTTCAAACCTACCTCCTTATCTTCTTTAGGAAAAACTTTTTAACCTGGTAGTGACAAGGAGTTTTCACAGTCCAAACAGCTGTCAATAAAGCAATATCTTACTTCATAACTTTATTTCATACCTATCTCCTGGGAACAGGTCACTGTAATGACTGTTTGTTCACAATTCTAAGCCCTGAAGATCCATCTGTGAGTAAAATAAAATCCCTACTCCAGTGGAGTTTACATTTTTGTAGGAGGAAACAGACAATAAACAAATAAGTATAGAATGTGCCAGGTATTGAAAATTATATTACAAAGAAAAACAAATCAGGGAGGCAGCTAGAGAGTGACTGAATGCCTATTTTAGCCAGAGGAGTTCTTGCTAATGAGGTGTTTGAGCACAACCCTGAATGAAGTGACAGCTAGTTGTGAGCCAAGAGCTCCAAGCAGAGAAAGAGGAAGTGTTAAGGCCCTGATGCAGGAACAGGCTTGGATTTTTTGAAGAAGCGTGAGACGGCATCTGACCAGACAACGTGAGCAAGGGGAAACGTGAGGGGAGGCTAGGTCACAGAGGAAGCAAGGATTCTAGACCACTAAAAAAAAAAACTTTGAATTTAAACTGAAAGTGATGAAAAACTTCTAGAGAGTGTGGAGTATTAGTATGGCAGAAGCTGAATTACATTTTAAAGTCAGCACTATTGTTGCTGTATGGATAATTGAGAAGAAGTTGAGGGCTGGACTAAAGATAAGCTCATAAAGAGAAAGACCAGTTAGGAGACTATGATTATAATCCAGGTGAGATCTGGATAACAGGGGTAACAGTGGGGTGGTGTGAATTTAGGATTTAAGGCATGTTTTGACAGTAGAATTTTCAAATTGAATACATGTGACGACTGTAAGAAAAACAAGTTTAGTAAACTCTGTTTGAAATATGGTCTAAGTGTTTGGTGTCTCACAAATCATCTCTGTCATTTATGAGTCATTTGCCACTTTTTATTCAAGGGAAATACTTTTGCTGGTCAACCTTTTATAATATTTAGAATTGTCTTAAATAGCTTTAAAGCATTTCAATATAGGTTTTATCAGACTCATTGGGAATGAGAGAGTGATACTTTGATGAAAATAATAGCATTAAAATTATATTTTGACAAAAAGACTAAAAGTCATTCAACTATAGAGGTTCAAAAGTTGCCTGCTGTTCAACTTTTATGTCTTAGTCAAAGCCCTAAATGATGCCTCATACTGACCCTAATGCCAGCAACTCTTCCTCGGGACCCTTGTTTCTTTCAGTTCTTTTGTTCTGTTGAAGAACAATTTGTCTTCCACCTTGCTTTCTTTTCTAAACTCAAAACCTAATCAAGAGTGAAGAGATTTTCCTCACCTCAATTATATAAAATGTTGATTTTGGAGGGAAAAAACACGTGGTATTAAAAGAATCTTATAGCCGGGCTCGGTGGCTCAGCCTGTAATCCCGCGCCTTTGGGAGGCTGAGGTGAGTGGATGGCCTGAGCCCGCGGGTTCGAGACCCGCCTGGGCAGCGAGACTCATCTCTACAATAAATCAAAAAACTAGCTGGGTGTGGTAGCGCGCGCCTGTAGTACCAGCTACTTGGAAGGCTGAGGCGGAAGGATCGCTGGAGCCCAGCAGGTCGAGGCTGCGGTGGCCGGGAGCGGCCACTGCACTCCAGTCTGGGCGACAGAGTGAGACTCCAACTCAAAAAAAAAAAAAAAAAAAAAAAAAAAGAATCTTATTAGGGGCCTGGAAATTGTGAGTGACCTGTGATTTTTGGAGTTTTGCAATTTATTGGTGGTTCCAGAACCCCAGGAAAAGGCTGTCTCTGGTTGGTTATTATGAGATCTGTGTTGTTCAGGAACATAGTAGAAGCTAAATAAGTTAAGAAAATTCAGTAAGTTGAGTGTGGGTAGAAGAAAATATAACTTGGGAAAAGAATGCAAGCTACATAATCTTTCGGAAGAAATTCATCCTCTTGTGTGAGTATCCTCAATTTGGGACTACCTGAGACTTAAAGGATCATTGCTACAAAGAAGGAAGGATTTCATATTTTGATATCTTCAGTCAAGTCATAAAAATAGCCATCCACTCCAAGTTTACACAGGCAGTTTGATACGTTTCGGTAACATTGATATTAGGTGAACTGAATTTTAAATAGTTAAATTTTATATTTTCTATGTAGGATTAAAATACAAAAATTTTCAACCTGGATCATAAAAAGATAAGTAAGATATAAACTATAATGAGATAGCAGTTCTCATTGGTAGCTTGGCAAAAACAAAGTACACATGACTGCATACTCTGGATGAAACTGAGGGGAAACAGCCATTTTTATATATTGCTAGTAGAAACACTAAAATAGCACAACCTATAGGAAAAGGAATTTCATAATATTTAGCAAAATCACACACTCATTTTCACTATGATGACTGGCAATCTCACTTAAATTTATCTCAATGATTCATGGGCAAAAACATTTAGAAAAGATACATGTACAAGGCAATTCATTGCAAGACTAGCCTTGGTAATAACAAAATACTGAGGACAGCTGAAATATCCATCAAGTAGAGCTAACTGGATAAATTATAATTCATCCTCACAATGGTAAAACAACAAACAAATATATTTATAGCCTTCTTTCATAAAAAAGTAGAATAGTAACATACCTATTATTCTTGAGGCTTTATTTTATTCTCTTATTCAATAAGACATTCTGAGGATTACTTTAGACTGGTGTATGTGGGGAGAGGGAGGAGGGGTGAGAGAGAGACAGGGAGAGAGAGAGAGAGAGAGAGAGAGCTCATTTATATATATTCATATATGTATGTATATACGTATGTATAAGTAAACTTTGTTCTATATTTCAAGTAAAAATGAAAACAGTGTTTTTTGGTAGTTAACGTAGACGTTTGGACTGGTTGATCTTTGCTTGAGTCAACTGACTTTGAACTCTTGCTTCTCCCTGGTGTCATCACTTGCCTCCCTGTGACCTCCCCAAAGACTTAATCCTCAGCCTCTGGTCTTTCTCCTTACATTCTGTTTCCAGAATTCAACTACTCCCTGTAGGTTCTGATCTCATGGTCCAAGAAATAATTCACTGGGACAGCATATGATTGGGAACACACAGAATTTAAAAAGAAGTGTCTCCTTTGCTCTAAAAAAATGTGGAATTAAAAATTAAATAAGCTCACTTTAATATTTTAATATTTTTTAAATTTTAATACTTTTAAAATTAAAAATGAATCAACATAAGCAAAACATAAAAGAGATAGGGCAAATGGTCCATCATGCCAGCAGTAAAGAATCTAAATTACATTTGTGTAACACTAGACTTGGTTTTCTATATAATCATAAAAAAGCCTTAATATAATGAGGTTTAAGACAAAAGTAAATCTAATATTCCCAAGTCACTCCAGGGTGCAGCTCCTAGATAAAGTCACCCAAAGAGTCTTTTCTCAAGTTTCTGAGGGCAGGTGGTTGTGTCACATATAACTGACTCCCTCCCTCTTTCTGCTCTGTTTGAGAGTCACTGAGCTTGCTGCGATGGATGACCATCTGCAGAAATGACCCGACTCCAGATTCTGGGACAATCATCTCCAGAAGTGGAAGTCCCACTTTGAGGAGTCCCTGATAATCATCTCTGGAAGTGCCCCTTCTGTGGATTCCTGGATCCTCATCTCCAGATATTCCCAGGCTGGGCCACTAATTTCAGCTTTAGCGGGAGATGCTCACCTGGTAGTGTTGATCCACCAGTGATGGTTAGAGCTCCATGGCCACTTGTCTTTGGCATTTGAGTTCTCTTCTATAGGACAAGAGAAAAATGTTTTTTTCCTTCTCAATATACCACTCTTACAGCTGATATCCCATGGCAGAGTGGCCTGCTTAGTGAGAGCTGATTTTAACACTCACCCAAGCCATGTGGGTGATTCAGAACTGGGGGAGTTACCAACAGCTTCACAGCTCACACAGGACTGCTCTTCCTTAACCTATGCAAGGTATTCTCCTAAGTTTGACTCATAGAGCCAGAATATTTCATCAGTTTTGGTAAGTGATTGATTTGTCTTCATCAGTATTCCTCTTGCAGTCTTTCTTCCATTGTAGCCTTATCTACCATTGATCTACATCCCTGCTGTGGATGGAATTCAAGCTCTCTGAGGTTTATGGATCCCACAGAAACCTGGGGGTATAGCTAGGTCTACCTGTTTAGATTGTGCAGAGTGGAAAGCTTAGGGAAGAATAAACAGCCTCTTCCTCTAAGAAGGTAGAAGAGCAAGCTTCAGCAACTCCATATAGAGTGGGACTGCAAGAGTGTGTGTGTTGGAGAGAGAGGGAGGGGGAGGAGGAGTTGGAAGAGTGGGGAGAGGGGAACTGTCTCTGTCTTCCCTACTGGAGTGTCCAGGCCTCAGTTCTGACCTCAGTATGCCTTGATAGGCCTGTCATGCCAAGACTTTCATTTATTATAAAAAATGTTTGGCTAATTGCATGCGGTATATGAGTATTTTAATCTGTGACTCAATGTTCAACTCTTAATAGTGCTGAAGCTTCTTTAATCTCTTATAAAAAGTGAGACTGTCTGTTAACCCCCTCCCTACTGTTTCTATTTATTGTTCACAACTCATTCTGCCACCACAACCCTGGGAATCTGCTGTTGTTGTCAGAAGGGCACAGACTTGATAGAAGTTAGTAACATAGCAGAAGACATGTTGAAACATGATTTTTTAAAAGGTTCTCTGGGAAACAAAGGCAGTCTTGGTGTAATTCTTGGATTGGAGGCTTGTTAAAAAAATCCAATTTTTTCCTCTATACTGGGGGCTTTAAAAAGATGAAGCCGTAAGAACTGCAGTCAATTTCATGCTCAATACAAAATATTACGAGCTGAAAAGTTCTGTACCAGAGGCTTCAAAGAAAATAATAAAAAATATATATGTAGCTTATTTTAAAGGCATAAAGCTTTACCTGTTCCATTAGGTAATTTGTAGACTCCAAATAGCTTCATCCATTGCTGTGAAGTCTCCACATTTTTCTGAAGAAAGTTACTTTTCAAACCATAACTGCTGCTCAATAAAAAGAAAAGATGTTGTGGTCATGATATTTGTGTAATATTTCTGCATTATCAACTTTTGATTCAGAAGGGGGAAAAAAAACTCTTAGTTTCCCCAAGGAAGGTCTGTACCAATCTATTAAATGAATCTAACATTGCACCTTTTGGAAAGTTTAGAAATTGTTTCACAGAAAAATTGCATTGCTTTTATTTACAGCTTCATAGGTCATCTCCAAAATCTATGAATATGGTACAGTGAAAAATTGAAATACCTTAGTGTTGCTACAGAACACCTTTGGTTTGACTTTTCTCTAGGACTTATAGCATAAAGGTGTTACATTTACACTCATGAAAATATTATATTATATTAAGACATGAAACTATTTAAGAGCTCTCTTCACCTTTGTAAAAGAAATGAGGTCATCCAAAGAATGAAAACTCCCTTTTTACAAACATAAGGGCTTTGCGAAAACTGGTTCTGTAGTATGGAGAGAGAGGGGAGGGGAGGGAGGAGGGAAGGAGCAATTGGGGGTGGGGGAGAGAGAGAGAGAGGGAAAGAGACCCAACCAGACACTGTCTTTGTTAGTCTGGTTTATTGTTTAGGCATTCTTTGATTGCAGACCCTCAATCCTAAACCAAGTCTTTTGCATTCCAGCTGGTAGCGTGATCACAAGATGGTGGCATAACTAGGACATGGTATCTACTAACCCTGCTGATAGCCAAAGATAATAAATAAAAAAGGGAACACTTTCCCTACTCAGGGAAGAGTATCCTCCACTTAAGACTAAATGCCTAGCTGTGCTTTCTCCTAGAGTCTTCAGATAGAATTAAAACACCAATTTCATATTATAACAACCTTAAAGATTCAGAGGAAGAAATATCCCATCCCTTCCCCCCAGAATCTAGGCCCCTCACTAGAATTCAACCTGAGGGTTAGAACAGCTTATGCCTTTTCCCCATTGCATCTCCAAGGCTCAGCATACGCTAGACACTCACTAAAAGTTGGTTGACTGTTATTTTTTCCAGTCATCCCTACTATTGGCAAGTTCTCCATGCTGCTCTTAAAACAGCATGACGAAACTTTCCCCTAAGACATAAAAGAATGTATAATCCAGCCTTTGAAATACCAGGGAAATATGTCTTCTGATATCCTTTTTTTTTTTTCTTTTTATTTTATTTTATTTTATTTATTTATTTATTTTTTTAATTAATCAGTATTTTTATTATAGTTTTGTGGGGTACAGTTAAGGGTTAGGTGTACAATTACGTTTCATTCAGACACCCTGTTGATAAGAGGTGTTTTCCCAGCCCCAGACAGATATTTGCTACTGTTAATCCCCTCCCCCTCCCTC
>NW_007247450.1:115305-180736 GCF_000164805.1 Carlito syrichta
CTAGGACATGGTATCTACTACCCCTGCTGATAGCCAAAGATAATAAATAAAAAAGGGAACACTTTCCCTACTCAGGGAAGAGTATCCTCCACTTAAGACTAAATGCCTAGCTGTGCTTTCTCCTAGAGTCTTCAGATAGAATTAAAACACCAATTTCATATTATAACAACCTTAAAGATTCAGAGGAAGAAATATCCCATCCCTTCCCCCCAGAATCTAGGCCCCTCACTAGAATTCAACCTGAGGGTTAGAACAGCTTATGCCTTTTCCCCACTGCATCTCCAAGGCTCAGCATATGCTAGACACTCACTAAAAGTTGGTTGACTGTTATTTTTTCCAGTCATCCCTACTATTGGCAAGTTCTCCATGCTGCTCTTAAAACAGCATGACGAAACTTTCCCCTAAGACATAAAAGAATGTATAATCCAGCCTTTGAAATACCAGGGAAATATGTCTTCTGATATCCTTTTTTTTTTCTTTTTAAAAAGAACCCTATGTAAGGTCTCTATCCAGCCTGGATATTTGACAGAAAGGTTTAGAGCATGGAGAAAATAATTGGAGTGATATATATTTTAAATAAATTCCCTCTTCTGGAATGGTGAGAAATACACCAGATCAAGATTTAGTCATATTAGTCATCTCGGGCTATCATAATAAGATACCACAGACTGGGTGGCTTGAACAACAGACATTTATTTTCTCACAGTTCTGGAAACCAGGAGTCCCAAGATCCAAGGTGCCAGCAGATTTGGTTGCTGGTAAGTCCTCTCTTCTTGGCTTGCAGAGGGTGACTTTCTCACTGTGACCCCACAAGTTCTTTCTTTGTGTGAGCACAAGAGAGATCTCTGGTGTCTCTTCCTCTTCATTTAAGGAAACCAGTCAGCCGGGCTTGGTGGCTCAGCCTGTAACCCCACGCCTTTGGGAGGCTGAGGTGAGTGAATTATCTGAGCCCGTGGGTTCGAGACCCGTCTGGGCAGCGAGACCTCATCTCTACAATAAATAAAAAAAAAAAATTAGCCGGGTGTGGTAGCACACGCCTGTAATTCCGGCTACTTGGAAGGCTGAAGTGGAAAGATCACCGGAGCCCAGCAGGTCGAGGCTGCGGTGGCCGGGAGCAGCCACTGCACTCCAGTCTGGGCGACAGAGTGAGACTCTAATTCAAAAAAAGGAAACCAGTCATACTGGATTGGAGCTTCACTCTTATGACCTCATTTAAAACATAGACCTTAAAGACCCTATCTCCAAACACATCCAACTTATGAATTTGGGAATGGGGGACACAATTCAGTTTATAACATTCTGCCCTTATGTTTTGAGATATTAAGGAGAAGGGTAAACATAACTCAGGGACTTTGCATCTTCTTCTGAGGACAGGATTAGTGCATTTTTACTTGTATGTAGGATGGCTGTATAATGTGGGCAGAAGTATGACCTTGTAATTGACCTTATTTGTAGGTTATATATGGTTTCAGGAGCTGTGTACAGTGCCAAGTTGACAAGGTGTGGACTTACGATGGTTGATTTTATGTGTTAACTCGACTGAGTCATGAGGTAGGTACCCAGATATTTGGTCAAACATCTTCCTAGGTATTTTTGTGAGGGTGTTTCTTGATGGGATCAATATTTACATTGGTAGACTGAGTAAAGCAGATGGACCTCCATAGTGTGGCTGGCCTTCATCCCATCAGTTAAAGCCCTAAGTTGAAAAAAAGACTCACCTTCCTCCAAGTAAGAAGGATTTCTCCTTCCTGGTTTTTCCTGGTTTTACAGCAGCCATCCAGTCTTTAGGCAGATACAGGGATATAGGCTCTGCAGATCTTGCTGAATCCTATATCTCTCTTTCTCTGTAGAACTCGGATTAATACAGGCATGCATTTCACAGGCCAGCTTCTCCCATATGTCACTTAATCATGTGCACTGTAAATGGATCCTGTTTAGTCATGTTTATATTTTATTATTGCAAAATTTAGGAATCAGAAGATATCAACCATAGTTCCCATGCTTTTCTGGCTCTTAATGTGAGTCAGAAATTTGAGTGATTGCAAAATATTTAAGTGACTACAAAAATATTTCCTAAATTCTCTAACAGACTAGCTGCATGACCTAGGGTGAATCACTTATGTGTTCTGAAATCCAGTTCCTCATTTATAAAATGGGGATTAAAATATATCCGCTTTCTATATCACAATGTCACTTTTGAATCTCATGAGACGACATATGTAAAAGTTCCTCTGAAGACAGAAAGCACCATCATATGATTGAGTTTATTGCTAATTATGTATAATATACACATTTTTTTTTACTATGGGTTTATCTTGAATTAAAAGTGCCTAAACCTTAGCAAACATATCTTCTGATGACATATTCCTTTGGTTAAATCAGTGATGGCAACTAAGTAGCACACATGTTGCTACTTTTCCTTCCCCCCTGCCCTGGCAGGCTCTTGTAATCCACCAAGAAGAAACTTTCTTACAGAGGTTTTCAGAATCCTAATGTCTTAGCAGCCACAACCAGTGGACTCCAGTAGGCTTAAAAGTTGATGCCTTGTTGCTGTCTCCAAGTTAGTTACTAGCTTGGCAATTCTGTGGCCAGCCTGTTCTATCAAAGAAAGTCTAGATAACTGTTAATTTATATAATGCAACATGGGTGTGTGGATGAGGTGTAGAATATATGTCTAATCTTAATTGTCACCAGTAGCAATAGGAGTTATAACTTCTCCATCAATTTTGCTAAGGTATTTCCAGCATGTCCTTCAGCATTTTAAGCCTTGATGGTCAGAAAGAACTTTCTGCTCTTCTTAGCAAATTTTCTTACAAATTCTTCAGTTTGTGGGAGTTGCCTTTGCAGAAAATAGTGGCTTGAAAAGGAACAAGAAATCAGACAGACAAGAGAATAAAATAGGCTAAATTATCTACCTTTTGCACCACTCCCTTCTTGCTTGCCTCTTACCACTATGGGCGCAATTAGTCCTTCTGGCGATGGCTGAAAAAAAATTCCTGTTCAAATTACATAGAAGAAACCAGAATTCTCTGATTAAAGTAAGCAGAAGGTTTTATGTTTCCTTTTGTCACTGAGTCATAAAAAAAGAAACAAAACAAAACACATTCAGCTAAATCAAAATCTAACCAATCACATAGCTTTATTAAACATAGCATCAACAGAAAGAAAATATGTAGTCTTTGCCCAGAAAGGATAGATGCCAAGAACAGAGTAATTTTCTGGCTTTGTCTTTGATATCTATAAATTTTATTCTTTGTGCAAATCACTACGTTCTGAATAACTGTTGATATTAAACATTGAGAGAAACTTACAAATGGACAGTGAAATCCATTAGGGATTACCAGATGCTAACTAGCCACACTCCATGAGGACCCTACTCACATCTCTTTTTGACCTTCAGAGTGCACAAATACTTTCTTTTCTCTTCTATTATTCTATCTTCTTATTTTTCTGGCCAAGTGTATATTGGATGCAAAACTTGTTCAGACCAAAACTTGGCATGTGAACTCTTGATTTGGCTGCAGTTGGGTTACCACCAATTTGCAAAATAAAGTATGAATAATAATCCAAGCTGTAAGAGTGCAAAGTAAAATAAATCTTTACTTTACCATCTTATCGGGGAATATAAATCAATTTGGCATATAAGTCAACCTTAATTTCTGTGTAAAAGTTCCAGATGTAGTTATGATTCTATTTTACAAATATAACCAACATGTTAGATATAATGAGAACTGAGAACCTCATAGATCTCATGAATGGCTCTTTCCTCATAAACACAATAAGTCTAGGGCCGTGGAATTCGGCTGAGTTTACTTGACAACTTTGCATCTATACAGGTTCTCCTCATCTCTTTGTTCCTATCCCTTACTTAATTTCAACTTTCTTCTCCTCTCCTTATTTTTGGCCATATTTAAGCCTCCTCCTAACCTACACATATTAGATAGCTCTTTAGGGATCAATCAGGGCCAAAAAAGTAATCATCTTTAGAACATATATCTGCTTATATATTGGGAAGTTGACCTCCATCATTTATTGTTTCTCAGAGTAGACTTAGATATTTGGCTTGCTGATATTTCAGACATTATACCACAAAAAAGGCCCTTATCTATACCAGACCCCCTAGTGGTGCTCTGTTCACCTGGCACTAGGGTGCCATTAGCCCTCTGTCCACTGTGTGTGTGGCTTGCACAGACTGGCAAGACCACCTAAGATCCTCAGCCACAGTCAAAGTTGTTATGTACTTCCTATGATACATACACGTTACCTTCTTTAGTGCCTCAGCAGCCTGTCAGGACAGAACTCTCACAAATGAGAAAAGGGGAGGTAGAGAGGTTAAGTACCTTGCTGTAGGAATACAGTCCTGTCAGCCCGATACCAAAGCCCCACCTTGTGCTGCTATTCTCCCTGCCATATTAGAGAGGGGCTATTTCAACCTTTCCTCCAATTTTGCAACTTGTGGACACCAAAGACACTCCAAGCCTGTCTTCTTTCCTTGGCATGTGTTTATCTGTTACTGCTTTGCAATTCTGCAACACCAACATCTGCACCTCCAGCATCCCAGGATGTATTCTCATGCCACCCAGCAAAGCCTCTACCACTTTGTAAGTATCATCTTATTTTGAAGTCAATGCCATGTGGTTTTAATATCTTCTAACTCTTTTTTTTTTTTTTTTGAGTTAGAGCCTCACTCTGTCACCCAGGCTGGAATGCAGTGGCACACTCACAGTCACCCTGGTGTCAACTAGCTGGCCTCTGGTGATCCTTCTGCCTCAGTCTTCCAAGTAGCCAGAACTGCAGGTGCACACTACCAAACCCGGCCAATTTTGATTTATTGTAGAGACGAGGTCTTACCAAGTTGCCCAGGCTGGTCTTGAACCCACAGACTCAGGCAAGTGACTCGCCTCAGCCTCCCAAAGTACTGGGATTACAGGCTAAGCCACTGAGCCCGGCTCCCTCTAACTCTCTTAACCCTCCAGTTATCTGGTTTAATTCACTCAGAAGCTTGGCACATGGGTTAGTATCCTTTCCTACCAAATTTAGTTGCAAGAAATTTTACTTTCCCTTATTTTTATGGAGACATCAAATTTCTTGCTCTCCCTATTTTCTTCCAGTCTATTGACTTCTTTCATTTTCCTTTTTGCCCTACTCCTCTAGACTTTTCAGTTAATATCAGAATAGTTTATATTAGCATCTTTACTTCCCTTAGAGCCTCATAATCTGCTGACCTTGTCCAAGAAAACAGAATCCTAGATGAATGCTACCATTAACTTTCTTGATACTTGGATTGCTGAAGGCTGCTAGAGGAAATTGCATATCTCTATATGATGGTGCCATACCAGCTTAGACCCACCTATTCATTAGCCCTTTAAAAAAATTTTTGCTTAGATTCTACTCTCTTTTCCTCCAAAAGCAAGCTCAAATCTTCACCACTCTCCTCAGTTTCCCACCCTTCACTGTCAGCACATGGCCTTGGATCCTACTACTGTGATTGCTGAGATCATCTGGCCCAAGCCTGATCATTTTCCTGTCTTACTTCAGCCATTGTCTTATTTAAACCTACATGCTTCCTTCCACCCTGCATTTGTAGAACACCATGTTTCTTATCCTGCCTGAATTCCCTTCCCCCATTCCCTCCATTTGGCTAACTCTTCACTTATCTTTGAAAGCCATCTCAATGGTCATTCTTCCAAGAAGCGTCCCTTAAGACCAGGCCCACACTTGGGTTAGGTGACTCTTTGGAGCTTTCCCAGCACACATGCACGCACACAGACACATTCTTCTTTGAAGCTTTCCCAGAAACACGCGCGTGCACACACAAGTGCACACACGCATGCACACGCACACAAACATATATTCATATTTTTTTTCTAGTACTTTGCAATAGAAAATATTTTTTATTTCACATTATTAAAGCTGCCCAAAATGGACTAGGCTATGACTTTGAAAGAGTCAGCTGCCCTTTCTGATCCTCAGTTTGTAAAGTGAGAAAGTTGAAATAGATAAACTCTGCGGACTCTGAGACAATGATTTTGCTGATGACAATAATAACAAAACACACTATCTTCATGGAGGACAGCAGAAATATTGATTCTGCTATTCAATAAGCATTCTAAAAATATCACACACTTCTTTATCTGTTATTTCTAAAGTTAATTTCTAAATTTATGTTTTCAAGTAAAATAAAATAACCAAATAAAATCTTGTATATAAATTTGCTGTTTTAAAATAAACTTTTAAATTTTATAGTTTCAGAATTACATGGAATATTTACAAAAATAGTACAGAGTCCCTGTATACTCATCATTTTTTCCTCTTTTTAACACCTTACATTTTCACATGGCATTTGTCACAAGTACGGAACCAACATTGGTATACTACTACCAATCAAACTCTGGTTTATTTGGATCTCATTAGTTTTTTCACCAATGTCCTTTCTGTGTTCCAGGACCCCATCCAAAAGTCCACATTACATTTATTTATCATGTCTCCTCAGTTTCCTCGGGTCCTTGAGAGTTTCTCAGTCTTTGCTTGTTTTATGACCTTGACAATTTTGAGGAGTATTTGTATGGTGGTCTGCAAATTGTCTCTCAGTGTGGGCTTGTCTAATGTTTTTCTCATGTTAGACTGGAGTTATAAGTTTTTGGAAGGAATACCACAGAGGTAAAGTGCCATCCTCCTGACATCATTCCAAAGTACATACTTTCAACATGTCTTATCACTGGTAATATTAACCTTGACTGCGGTGTACAAATCATTTTCGTATCCATTACTTCATGATTATTTTAATAATCATAAAATGGACAAAGCTGGCATCCTAAGACTACCACCCCAGTGGTCTCTTCGTAGTACCCTGGACACCTTCTTTAAATTATATGTAAAAGAAGAAACATTTTACAGTGCTTTTCAGTGTGAACTTATTCTAGTGCTGCTGTGGTTAGAAATGTTTATGATTTAGTGATTCTTGTTGTCTTCATACTATAACACGAGGCTTATTTGAACAAATCCAGATCAAGGTGGCCAACCTACCAATCAAGTAACAAACTACATGAAATAGGCATTGTTATTTAAATTTACATTTTGAATGAATTTTCTTTTTTAAAGCAAATCTTTTTTGTGTTAGATAGTCTTACCTTGTTTTCATAAAGATTCAAACCTTTTTAACTGACCCCCGAAAGTCAGTTTAAAGAAAGTTATTTCCTCCTATGTAAATCTGCCTTGTGTCTGCAAAAATATATAACATTTTGGGTGTGTAACAATGTTGCTCACTTTTCAGTCAGATAGAAGGAATATGATAACTGTCTCTCCAGAGACATAACAAAAACAATTGTAGTCATAATTATATATAGTATATATTATAGACATACTACAGATAAGTAGCTGTAAAATTATATACGGGAGTCTTCCCCTATCTGTGGTTTCACTTTCTGTGGTTTTCAGTTGTTCACAGTCAACTGTGGTCTGAAAATATTAAATGAAAAAATTCCAGAAATAAACAATTTATAAGTTTTAAATTGTGTATTGTTCTGAGTAGTGTGATGAAATCTTGCACTTTCCTGTTGTATCATCCCTTTCTCCAGCATATCCACATTGTCTATACTACCCATTCATTAGCCATTCAGTAGCCACCTTGGTTATCAGTTCAACTGTCATGGTATCACAGTGCTTATGTTCCAGTCACCCTCTTTTATTTAATCATAGCCCCAAAGCACGAGTAGTGATACCAACATATTTTTATAATTGTTTTATTTTATCATTATTGTTAACCTCTTGTGCCTCATTTATAAATTAAACTGTATCATAGATATGTATGTACAAGGAAAAAACATAACATATATATTGGTATTATCCACAATTTCAGGCATCTACTGCTTGCCTTGGCATTCACCCCCCATGGATAAGGGGGACTACTGTATATTGCTTTAATAATAATATTTTTATTATAGCAATAATAATAATAATAGCTAACATATTCAGCCCTTATTATGATGCAGTCTTTGTGCTAAATAATGATCTCACTTCATCCTCAAAAATCTCTGGGTTAAATCTTACTAATATTCTTTTTATTTACATAAGGAAACTGAAGCTCAGAGAGATAAAGAAATTCACCCAAGTTTACACAGCTCATATATCAGAGCTGTATTCATTTGCTAGGGCTGCCATAACAAAATATCACAGAATGGGTGACTTAAAGAACGGAAATTCACTTTCCCACATTCTGGAGGCTCAACATTGAGATGTCAAAGGTTTGGTTTCATCTGTACCTCTTCTCCTTGGCTTGCAAACAGCTAATCTCCAAATACAGTTACATTCTGAGGTACTAGGGGTTAAGACTTTGATACAAAAATTTGGAGATGGGGCACAATCCAGTCCATAACAGGAGCTTCTCATTGTGTTCTCCATGTTTTTTCCTCTGTGCACATGCATACCCCTACATCTCTTTGTATGTCCAAGTTTCCTCTTCTTATAAGAACACTAGTTGGATTTTGTTGGAGCTCATATAAAGTTCTGCTATGGTTTGAATATGTCCCCTCCAAAAATTCAGTTGTTGCCAATGTAATTATATTAAGAGATGGGTTATGAGGGTGCCTCCCTCATGAAAGGGATTAGGTGTCCTTGGGCTTCATGAGGGAGTTCAAGCCTTTGGCCCTTCTGTCTTCTGCCTTGTGAGGATATAATGTTCTTCCTCTCTGGAGGATGTAGCCCTCACTGGACATCCTGCTGGCATTTTTAATCTCAGACTAATAGCCTCCAGAATTGTGAGAAATAAATTTCTGTTCTTTATACATAACCCAGCCTTGAGTATATTGTTGTAGCAGCACACATGGACTAAGACATTGTCTCACTTTAACTTAATCCTTTAAAAAGCTAATTGCCAAATATGATTACATTCTGAGGTACTAGGGGTTAGGACTTTGACACATAAACTTGGAGGCGGGGCACAATCCAGTTAATAACAGGAGCTGTGACTCAAACCCAAGCCATCTGACTCCGAAGCCAAATCTTAACCACTCAGCTATCGTGGCAGATGAGTCTCACACTATTCATGGTAGTAAAAATATGATCATTTTTGGACTGACTTATCATCACAGAAGATGCTGCAGTGTTTCTACTGATCCGTGATATCTCCCTTTTTGTGATAGAATGAGGCATTGAGCTAATACATTTACTAGTTTTATTATTAACCCCATCATTTACAAGCAGATGACCTTAGAAGAATGCTCAGTTATAGCACCAACTGGGGAATAACATTTCTGGTTTGGGTGTTGGTTTCTCAATCCTCGCTTATATCTTCATTTATTTATCCAACAAATATTTGCTGAGTGCCTGCTCTATTCCAGACATTTTTAAAGCACTTTTGAAATATCAATTAATTTAATCCTAATAATAGACAGGAAGAAGATACTATTATTCTTTTTTTAATTGATGAGAAACAAGAACGCAAAGAAATTAGGTCACTTGCCAATAATCACATCACTTATGATGTGGAGCCAACTCTTGAAAAAGACTGCTTCATTCAAATTCTGCACCTGCACTTCAGATTTCTCATCCTTGCTAGTTGCTGAAATGTCTGAAGATTGATCATTACTATAGACAGTTACTGTTTTTTTAACAGAGTAATTATTATAGTTATTGCTAGCTTAATCAAGCTCTCTTTTCTTCCATGTTATATATAATGTGAAATCATTGCCATTATGATTCCTATTTAATTCACACATTTCAGGACAGTTAAAAAAAAAAAAGGCTGCAAGTTTTTTTCTGTTTCGAATTCGTGAATTAGAAACTAAAACTTCACCTTTCAAATGATAGAGAGTATTCTTAAAATTCAAAACAATACAATAAAAGCCGTGTTAGAAAGCACAAGGGGTTGGACCAGGAATTTTGAAGAAATCCAGTAAGACGAGATACAAATGGTATTATTATCAATGGAGAAACCAGAGCAGAAGAAAACAGCCTAAGATAGCAGAGGTGAGTGCAGCCTTTTCTCAAGAGACCCCTAAGAAACTGAAGTAACAATCTGCAAGCATAAAGAACAGTAATGCTCAATGTATTTATTCAGTACCTGTATGTAGGAGAACAATAGAAATGCTTGGAGATTGTCTCTGCTTCTTTATGTAAAGTCTGTCACCACTGATACTTGTTCTCAAGCTAAAATTTGAGAACAGTTCTTCAAATAAAGGGTGGGGAATAGAGACTCTTAGTAAGGATACCGGCAGAAGCATTATTGTAGATAGGTATGCATCTTCATAGCAGCAGAGCTGGGGCATGGAGTGGAGGAGGGAAGTCAAGGCAACTCTATAGGGGACTGAGTGAGATGAACTAAACACCAGCTCTCAGAGGAACCTTCCTTACCTTGACACCCCTGCTTGTTTTTCTTCATTGACCCTCAGGGAAGTGTACCTTGCCCAACTATCCAGGACCACAGCCAACTCTCCCATTCAGCAGGCAAACAGAAACTCACAATACCTTTTCCAAATATGTCCTGTAAGCAGCCCAGTCCTTCGTTTGCAAATATAAATGGACAACAATGGATCATCAGATTGCTTGATTATTATTATGTGGTAAGACCCTGAAAGTGAAGGATGGAATTGAATATTGAGCAAAATATAAACATAACTAATTTAGGAGAGATATTGCATCCATCAAACAAGAACAAACTGATGAGAAAAAATGAGGCTTCAGGTGTTACAATAAGTTGTCGGGCTCGGTGGCTCAGCCTGTAATCCCGCACCTTTGGGAGACTGAGGTGAGTGAATTGCCTGAGCCTGCAGGTTCGAGACCCGCCTGGACAGCGAGACCTCATCTCTACAATAAATCAAAAAATCAGCCGGGCGTGGTAGCGCATGCCTGTAATTCTGGCTACTTGGAAGGCTGAGGCGGAAGGATCCCTGGGGCCCAGCAGGTCGAAGCTGCGGTGGCCGGGAGCGGCTACTGCACTCCAGTCTGGGTGACAGAGTGAGACTCCAACTCAAAAAAAAAAAAAAAAAAAAAGATGAACAGAACAAATTACTTATAAAGCTTAGCAATAAAATGAAATAATCTAAAGACTAGATTGCATATCCAGAAGATAAATTTAAGAATATCTACTAGAACATAGAAAAGACAAAGATAGAAAATATAAGGTTTTCCCAAAAGAGAAAACAGAAGCAATAAAGGAGAAGATATTAGTAAAGATATAATAAAAAATTTGATTCACCCAAATAAAGACATAGGGCCACTGGGTTGAGTAGGGTACAATTACAATTATAAGCATTCCAAGATTTTAAAAATTGTAAAAACTTCTAAAGATTAAAAAAGTGCTTATCTACACAGAGAAGACAGTGAGACATACAACAGAATTTTTTTCAGTAACACTGAATTCTAGAAGATTACGGAGAAATGTTCAGGGGAAAAATTATATCTGAATATATGTTGAGTAATGATTATATATTTGAAATATGAGCTGGTGTACTTCAAAAATGATTATCTTTTGGAGGGCAGGCCCCTTGTAGTATACGGGGAATTTGTATCTCCAGATCAGATGGTCAAACAAAGTATTTATCTGGAAATTTTGAGAAGGTTGCATCATGAATTGCGGAAGAAACGTCCCAAGTTGTGGCAAACAGGTGACTGGCTCTTCCACCATGACAATACACTTGTCCACACTCTGCTGAGTGTTCAGTAGTTTTTGTCCAAAAATGGCATGATCTCCCTGTCCCACCCTCCCTATTCACCTGATTTCACCTCAAGTGACTTTATTTTGATTGCTTGATGAAAAAATTCTCAAAGGGAAATGTTTGCCAATGTGGAAGAGGCGGAAGAAAAAATGACAGAAGCACTAAAAGGTATCAAAGTTGACAAGTTCAGAAACTGTTTTGAGCAGTGGAAAAAGTGTGTCAATAGGAGTATTGCATTAAATGGAGAATATTTTGAGGGTGACTGAAGATCTTCCGGATCTTTTTTTGGTTCCCCCCTTATATTGTCTGTAAATTTTCAATGTTTAGGACCAACTAGGTGACAAAACACAAGAGACTTAATTATACCTAGAAAACAGAATATTATTGCTATAGACAACAATGTGATTAATAAAATTTTGGTAGTAGAGGGACCGTGAGAAAGAAAGAAGAAATTATAGACATAGCAGATTCCTCAGATTTCAAACTGAGAAGCCAAGAGTTCTGTAAGTTGGAAATCAAGAAGTAGAGGAATATAAAGTATATTTTTAAAGATATAATTGTAGCTGCCACAAAAATAAAAATGGAAGGTGTTAATTGCAAATGATTCTTCTGGGGGAAAAGACCTGTACCTTCCTGTAGTATATGATTTTTCCCCATGCATTGTATTACACACACACACACACACACACACACACACAGACACACACACACACTTATATATAAGAGTGATGTCTGTTCGAGACCCGCTTGGGCAACTTGGTGAGACCTCATCTCTACAATAAACCAAAAAATTAGCCGGATGTGGTAGCGTGTGCCTGTAGTTCCAGCTACGTGGAAGGCTATGGTGGAAGGATTGCTGGAGCCCAGCAGGTTGAGGCTGCGGTGGCCGGGAGCGGCCACTGCACTCCAGTCTGGGCGATAGAGTGAGACTCCAACTCAAAAAAAAACCAAAACAAAACAAACAAAAAAAGTGATGTCTGAATAGGATCACATGCCACTAAGGGAAGAATGAGGATTACCAGGAGACTATGGCTTCTGAGACCAACCTGTAGCTTTGGTAGTCCCTAGATGCAGATGTGACTTTGGACTGCAAACCTGCTAGTAGGCAGTAGGTGGGTTTTGCATGCACAATGCTTAGATAGTATTAGATAAGGACACCTTTGGCATCATAAATATAGGATGTGTGCATGTCATCCTGCAGTTGCATGGTACTGCACGTGTCAACGTGCTTGCCATTCCCAGCTTTCTCTTAAACTCTTCTACCCAGAATATCATGTTGAAGGATGAAGAAAACAACACTACCTGTGCAGAAGAATGGTCAATGACTGGACTGTGGTCAGTAACTAGCCAGTTCAGTGGCCCATGGTGTGACCTGGTATGTAGAGTGAAGAGAATCAATCAAATTCCTTTTCTCAGGAATTTGAACTCACTTTGGAGAAATCTGACTAGAAGTCAACAGCATCAGAGAGTTGCTGAGCAAAGGTCCATAAATTGACCACGAGATCTTTGCACCACTCTGATCCACACTGTCCACCAGCTCCAGATGTCCATTGCTGACCCTGGGACAATGGGATGAGCTTTATGATGAGTTATGCTTTAGCACAGCCCTATCCTTTAGCAACTGGGTGTTTGAGGCTGAGTTTGCTTTTACAAGAATGGCTTTTAAAGATTGCTCATTTTTTAAAAAAAGATTATTGGACTACCTGATTAGTACTCTCAAGATATTTCTGAAGTCTTTCTAAATGGGCTTAGGAGAAAATTAAAAAGAACGTTTAATTCTCTTTAATGACAGTTTTGCTTTTCAGATCCAAAGACAATAGACCTATCCTGGATCTAAACCTTCAAAATTGGGAACAAGGATGTTGGAAGATGTCAGACCTCCTCCTCCTTTTTTTTTTTCCAGGCTCTCTTAGGGAGCCTATCCTACTAGCCATGAGAGAGAGAAAAGCATCCCCTGTCAGCAGCAATTGGTTTGGCACTGATATCCTCCTCTCGAACATAAAAGTTTTACAAAACATCAGGTAAGGCCATTCCAAGAGCTTGATGGATAATACACAACTAGAACCATCCTACAATCATGTCTGAACACAATTAAAACATGAATATGACACAGACCACATATATGATTAAACATTTTCATCTAAATTAGATTTGTCAAGACACTTAAAGTTAACCTCACTTCCTGATAGCATCCAATTTGGAGTAAAACCCCACTTTCTTGAGGCCTACAATCACCTAATTCAAGCACAGATTCTTTTTAATAAGTTATTTCTGACTTCTTAACCTAACACTTTCCTAACTGGAATGCCCCATGGTTCCCCATGGAGTGTGTCCCTCCCTAAAAAAGTAATAAACTCAACTTGTTCAGCTCCAGATGTGCTGCAGGGATGTTCAGCTAGTGGGTTTTGACTGGAATGTCATGTTCCTCCACTCCACTCCTGTTAACACTTGCTTCAGATTATTAGCACAGCTGCCCTGGACTAACTTTCTTGGTCCTTGCAATAATCACCAGGGTCTATCAAGCATTTACTATACCTGCCAGGCATTTTCAATGGGTTAGTTAATGTGGTCCCTAAGATGACCCCCATGAGTGGATAGGGTTAGTACCCAATTTACAGATGAGGAAAGTGAGGTACAAAAGGCACAACACTGACCGAGCCAGCAGTGACTAAACCAGCAGTCCAAAGCAATCAGTTGGTGCTGGGACTCTGATAGCCACACCAGGCTGCTTCCTCCCACTGCACTCATTGGCCATACTATTCTGCTTCCCTTAAAATTGTGTGGTCACTGTGTCATCAGCTTGCACTGACGGACACTAGAATAAACAGTCTCAGGAAATCACTGTGGGTTTCCTCAAGATGTTTTGGGAGAATGTAGACCTACAGACAAAAATAAATGAATAAAACACTGACCTCCCAGATCTCAGCACCGGAAATATCTTCGAAGCTTCTCCAAAGTAGTTGGATATTTTTCACCAAATAGAGGCATTAATTATATAACTCAGCTTTCCAACTTGGTTTTAAGAAAGGTGTGAGATGATTTTAAGTTGAATTAAACCTAACCAGGAAAGGGATTCCCTTTATTATTTTTCTTGGTTTTTTTTTTCAATGCGGTTGATGCCCTGCTTGGTAGTGACATGACTTCTATTTCTGTATCTTCCTTTATAAGAAAGGGAGTCTGAGGCACAGATCTTTGGAAGGTACTAATTAATATCAAGCAAGATTTCAATAACTTCATCTTATTTGAAAGATTCTTGTAAATATCTTCTGTCTATAGCTAACTATATACTGGCTTTCCATTTACAAATGATTAAAAGCTTATTCTAAAATTTATTTCAGTAAAACCTTGAGTCTATTTAAGGAAAAAAAATGGTAACTTGAAATGGTAACTTGGAAGATGAGTCAATAGTTGTACAGGTGGTAGGACACCAAACAAGGAAACAAAAATCATGAAGGTGTTTTAGGAAACCCTGACTTCATTTTCCTCTTTGCTTTGGATGCTGGGGAGACCAGAGTTGAATTCATGGTCATTGATCCCAAGAGTGCAGGGCCCTATCCATGAATTTTACCTTCTAATCTCATTCCTGGCTTTACCTTCTGACTCTTTCCCCACTTTCCCATTGCCCTCTTATCTTGCTATCCTATTATTTGAGAGAGAGAGAGAGAGAGAGAGAGAGAGGGGGGGAGGGGGAGAGAGAGAGAGAGAGAGAGAGAGAGAGAGAGAGAGAGAGAAACGCGGTGGGAGTGGAGGGCGGCATAATAAAGAATCTCTGTTTTAAGGCACCATGTTCAAGGAGTGAGGTGGCCAGGGCCACCTATGGCCACGCACTCGCCGAGGGAGGTGCACGGAGCTCCCAGAAAGCTCAGGGGTCTGACCTCTTCTGGTCTTGGGAAGTTTCAATTCTTCAAACTGGGCAGGAACCGCGTTTCTAAAACTGCTTGGACAGCGGATTCTTGGGCCCTTTTGCGTCCCAGCTTCCAGTCACAGTGACAGCGTGTTCCTGTGAAACGTGCGAGTGAATTAAAGTACTTCCATGGAAAGTGAGGAGGAGTTGCCAGGGATGCGCTCCCCTCCGTCTTTCTGGCTGTGCAGCACCTTGACCTTCAGTCCACCTCCCTCCTCTTTCCACCTCCTCGGAGAGGGGCAGTTCTTGTGGACCCCACGAGGTCCGGGGGCGGGGATAGAGGACAGGGATGGAGACTGGCTCCCAGATTGGGAGGGGGATCAGCAACGCGGGAGAATAACGCCCAGGAGCCTGGGCAGCGCAGCCCCAGATTCCCTGGCAAGCCCGGCAGTCTCGAAAAGCAGGGGTTGGATTCTCCCTTCTTTGAAGAGTTCGCTGGAACTTTGGGGGAGGAGAGAGCCACGGAGTCGGTTCTACCGGCGTCGGGCGCTGAAGGGTGAGAAGGGACGGCAGCAGCAGCAGGTCTCGGTGCTGTCACGCTCCCGCCCACGGGCGGGCTCTGGGTGCTCTCGGCGGGTCCGCGGGGCGCAGGCGAGGGCCGCGGGCAAAGCGCACGGGCCAGGATGGAGGGACTGGTCCTCCTCAACGCCCTGGCTAGCCGGTTGCTATTCGTGCTGCACTCGCTGGTCGGGGTCTGGCGGGTGACCGTGGTGAAGAAGGAGCCGCGGTACTGGCTGCTTGCGCTGCTCAACCTCTTGCTGTTCCTGGAGACTGTGCTCACCCTCAAGTTCAAGCGCGGCAGAGGCTACAAATGGTGAGAGCCTCGCGGGAGAGGGAGGGCGCGCGGGGCGCACGGTATTGTCCCCCCGGCACTCGCGAGCAGCCCTTGAACCCGATCTCCCAGCAACCCGCCGATTCTTTACTTGAATTCGGACCCCCTTTGTCCTCGATGGGAGACTGGAAAGCTCGCGAGATGCTTGCGCGTCTCTTGGGCACGGCAGGGGACCTACCCTGGGGTCCCAGCGCAGCCCAGTCAAGGCGCGAGCTCAGGGCGCAGGCAAGCGTCACCCAATCTGATTTGGAAACTTGGGCGATGAGAAAAAAGAAGGGAAGTGCTTGTCTGCTTTGCAAAATGTGCCCCCAAATAGGAGAGTCATAGGGCCCGGAGGTCGCCAAGGTGCTGTGCTTTCTGAATCTGGGGTGTGTGGGTGTGCGTGGTTTACTCTGCTTGCGTGCCGGTTTGGAGATGCCCTTTCGCTGGGCATCAGGGACCTTCTCAAGAGTCGTGCGCATGGGGCACCCTCCCGGGAGAGAAGCTCTTCGCGGCGCGTCTCCGGTTTCAGCGCTTCCCTTCCTTGCAGCCTTTGGCGTCCCAAGCTCTCTGGCACAACACCGGTTTCAGGTGTGCGGGTTTGGTGGCTTCAGAGCGTGGCTAATGGCCAACCTATTTTGCCAGGGTCGGGCTGCAACGCTGGTGGAGAAACCAGCAGGTAGTGTGGTTCAGTCTTAACCTCAGTGTGCAAGACCTACAGCCTCTGCGTGTTGCTTCACTTCTCCAAAGTCTCCAATGGCAATAAAATAACTGAGAAAAAGATACTTTTGCCATTTACAAAGAGCCTCCCCCACCTCATTCCTCCACCCCCACTATAGTTTCATACCAAATTTCTTCAAGTTAGACTTCTTCTTGTCTTAATTTTTTAAACCAATAGTTTTTATATATGTCAGCATTTTTAAAATTGCCTAATGCTGTCAGAAAGGAGAAGATACAATGTTGCATTGGTCATGATATTCAGAAAAAGAAGACACAGTTTTACACATTAAACTACAAAAAGGCCTTGTATTTCAAGACAATCTGTGGAAGAAGATATGCTGCCTCTGAAGATGATGTGAATCTTGTTTAAATTTTCCTCTGTTTAAAAATTTCTAGAATTATCAATGCTCAAATTATTCAAGAACAATTTTACTTTAGTGCAGTGAGGATGGGAATGCTACTCCCCCTGCATTCCAATGAAGAGTTTATTAAGCATGAGACATTTGAGGTACTTTCCAGTGTGCCTTTTAAAAATCTCAAAGAAAAATGGTGTTAACTTCCCAAATAAGCCTCAGGGTTAAAGAAACAAACGGGGGAGAAAAGTGTTTTTTCACTCAGCAGGTCATATAACATTGATTTAGTTTTTACTGAGTCGCTTTAATACACTAGGACAGAAATATCTTTGGCAACAGGAGGATGAGGTCTGAGACTGAAAACTGTTCCATGTAAGGTAGTCCTGCCACCAACCATCAGAGCTTCTGGATGATATGTCAACCTCAGAAGAGGGGTCTGCTTAGCTGGAACTGAAATAGCCCCTCCCTCCCTCCAAGAGTAGATCAGAGGCCTTGGCTTATGTGAAACCGAACACTCTTGTGTAGAAATACTTGTAGCCAATGAAAATTGACCTTCATGTCTGTGCCTTCCCTGATTGCTCATTCAGACTGACACGTCACTTAGAGCCAAGACAGGAAAAATAGTTGAGGCAATTGAATAATTGCTGATGAGTTGGGTTAAATAGGAAACTGAATGTATACTAGTGTTTGGAGTAGGCATCTCAAAATCATACAGATAATGGGGTAAATATCTGGACTTTTCTACCTACTTGCTGTTAGACCTCGAGCAAACTACCTAGTGTCTCTGAGTCTCAGCTTTTCATCTGCAAATACTCATCTCATAGGTTATGGGAAAAAATATATGAATTCATATATGTTGATGATCACTGAATAAAAAATAATGGTCTTTTCTAAATCCCGAGATTGTTCTTTGTTTTCTTCTTACTAATAAGTTTTATGTATTAACTAGATACATTTTATGTCTGCCTAAGTCAAACAACTTTACTTGAAAGATTGGCCAATGAACCATGTGTTCAGAGCAAAATGCCAAAAAGTTCTCTTGCTGCCTCGATGTCTATATTAATATTTGAAAATAAGCAAAGAAAAAAGATCAGTTTGGTTCACTATAAAATTTCAGTAACAAATGAGTATTTTAAAATGTCTAAATAGAAATATGATTAGAAATGCCATCTTCTACCAATATTACCAAGTACAACTGAGTCTACAAATATGGTCATTTGTGTGGTAGACAAAGCCCACACACTAATCTGTCATAAGTTTGAGGAAAAAAATCAGAAGACAGACTGCTTAAAAATATATAAAATTACCTTTGAAATGGCATGGTAACAATAAAAAGAGTTTGATTTGGGGCATATTTCATTTATAGGTTGAAGTTTTCTGAGTAAAGCAAGACATAATTTTTTGTTATTTCTGAGTGTTAAGAAAAAATATCCATCGGAAAATCTAGGTTGATGAAATCAAATAGAGACAAAGTAAACATTATGACAACATCTATGCCTCTATGTAGAAAAATATTAATATACATGGATGTATATGTAAATAGATACAGATATATAGATAAAGCTTTGGCCCACTGGTCTTGCATTTTAGAATATAATCTATAGAACCCAAAGTGCCTATATATAAAGATATGGACAAAATATTAATTTCCATCTTGGTAATGGAAAATAAATTTGAAAGCAATCTGACTGTCCATCAAAAGAATCATTGAAAAATTGTGAAATATTTATACTATAGAGTGCTTTACTGGTATTAAAAAATAATGAGCTGTATTTTAACCATTGACCTAGATGAGTGTTCACAGTCAGGAAACTAAAGTTACAGAGTTATTTATATTCTTGTTCAATTTTTAGAAATGGACTTGTAAAAGAATTGCTCTTTGTATCAACTTAAAGCACTGTTTCTATGAGTTGAAGAAGTGGAAAAAGGGGATGAGGAAGAGGAGGAGGAAGAGGAGGACGAAGAGGAGGGGAAAGAAAAAGGGCAGGGAGGAAGAAGGAGAAGGAGAAACCCTTCCATACTGAAAATAAAGATAAATAGAACAGATCAGAGTAGAATGACACCTGAATAGTAGACTAAAATATGTACACATATGAGGTGAAACATTTCTTTTCTTTGAACATCAGATCCACAAACTTCCTTGGGACTACTCTGGGCTATTGTGTTTGTTAAAAAAACTAAAATTTATAACTGAACCAAGACAAATCAAATCTAGAGAAATCATGGAACAATAAACAGAGCTATAGAGGAAATTGTGAACCAAATTTTTGAAACATAGAACACATATGACACTTATCCAAGGAATGTTTCTTTAACTGTCCTTTGGAAAGGAAAAATGGAACTAGAGTTGCTGAGCTCAGCTGTCCTGGGACAAGCAGCGTTACGTCAACACTACTAACTTGCCAGCTGGAGAGGTTGAATTTGTTGGAATCCTATAGTATAGAGAGCGTGAGCCAATGAACGATTCATCCCTTGTTAAGCTTAACACACATGTACTCGTGGAGTTTGCTTTTTTCACCTAATCTTTATTTTGCCTGCATATGTAATTATATTTCTGTAAGATGGAAATTAGTAGCACTTGGTTCACATTTTTCTTAATTTTATTTTCCATTGTTTGGCAACAAGTCAATGGATCTGTGAATTACCATTTAGGTAAAGTCAAATAGAAGGCAATATTTCAGTTGCTTCCCAGCCAGTAATGATAAAATATTCTTCAGGGATAGGGGAACTTACCAAGACTGTGACAAATTTGAAGCCTGTTCACTTGAAAGCAGGCGGTACCTGAGAGTAAGTAGAAAGCTAAGTGGAACCTACTGGCAAAAGTACAAATTTTGAAGTACTGAGATTTCTTCACCAGAATTTTAAAAATACAAGGGAAATATGGTTTTTTAGTTAATAGGTAATTCACTTATTTATTTTTTGTTATCTGTCTTTCCCTTTACTAAATTCAAACATACAACTTTTTTTGAATTGTTTAGTAAGCATGTAACGAATCTAGACACTATGTAATCAGACAGAAGAAACAGAAAACAACATACACTTGGTATTTAAAAATGAAAGATAGCATTTTGATTAAGTGCTCAAATTTGTAGGAATCAGAATAATTATAAATATTTAGTATTTCCCATGTTTCAGGTTCTTGTAAGCGTTCCACACAGATTATCTCATTTGATCCTGACAATAACTTTAATTATTTTCTGTGTCTCTGCTTTCTCTCAGATGAGGACACTGAGGCACAAAGTGTTAAATCATCTCTGGATCATCTAGTTTTCAGTAGGAAGAAAGAGAAGTGAAGGCTCCAAGTTTTGAGTCTTACCCAATTATTCTAACAATTTAGAGGAAAAGGATGTGGCGTGAAGCACAGGGTGAGGAAGGGGGAATTTTAAGCATTTGAGCAGGAAAATTGGGAAATCTCTGCATCTGCAGAAGGCATGTGAAGGCCTGTAGGTAGGGAACCTCTTGGTTGAATAGGTGAGTGTAGAGAACCTTGAGCAGATTTGTCTGGAGGAAGCACAGTTTCTCATGACTCTTCGTTCAGCAACAATGCATGGAACACCTACCAAATTGTGTTAGGCGTTGTTTAAAGATTGAGAATATAGAAGTAAATAAGAGAGGCAAAAGTCTGCCCTCAAAAAATTCACAACTTAATCAAGGGGCTTAGAAAATAAAGAAGTAATCAGCAAATATGTGAACGAGTAAGGAAGAATAAGCAAGTAAACAAAAATGAGTGATCAGAATTATGAAGGCCTAAGTGGTCTGGGTTATAGAACGAGGGAGTATGGAAAGGAAAGGTTGCACAGTGTAGTCAGAGAGGTCTGGCTAGGGAGGTGATTTCAGCTGAGGCCTCAGAAAAGAGAAGCAACCAGGTATGGGATGAATGAGCCAGGGAAAAGAAAACAGGGGCTAATCTTCATGTGCCTTGAAGTATTTTTGACATACCTCCAAATGATCGATAAATCCTGACTTTTTTCTACTCTTATCTGTTTATTTTTTGTTTTTGTTCCCTGACTCCATGTTAAAAATTCTTCCTAATTTTCTTAACTTTACCATATTTCATTTTAAACAGTGTGTGTTAGAAATTGTCTGGACAGTTCACAAATACAGAAAAGACAAGTTGGAAATCAGAAGGGATTCTGATTTTGTAAAAAATTCAATGAAATCTGTTTTGATTGTTCAATTGCATATGGAAAGTTCAATGGTGAAATTAGAACCTAGATTGACAGATACATACTGTATGAATTCTGATATTGATTTACAAGCTTTGAGCAAAGCAGGAGAACTTTTTGTATGATGTAATTCTGTCGTATTTGATATTATGTACTTTCCTCCACCAAAAATGTTTATGAACATGCCAGACAGAAAGTTGGAAAATAAGAACACTCTTTCTTACCTTTCCCCACCCCTCAATCTTTTTGGACCCCAGGGATGATGAGATGGAGGGATTTGGAAGGAGACCTGTGACTACCATTGGCCAACTTGGGCACTGGAAATTCTCCCAGAGGATGCACTATTTCTCTCCCTCTTCACACTTACTGTTCAGATTTCTTGAAACTTCTTCTTAGCTTTTTAGTTGTTCCGATAACACTTTACACTGTGCATTGGATTTATCAGCCCTGCCTGCAATGTGTATCTGGAAATTTATACTACAAACATACTTCATGTTATTACTGTTTGCAGATATTTTATTTCTTATAAATTGAAGGTTTATGGCAACATTGAGTTCTGCAAACTTGGTACCTTTTTTTCCTACAAGTGCTCACTTTGTGTCTTTATGTCAGAATTTTTTCAAAATAAAGTATTTTTAATTGATGTGCATACTTTTTTAAAAGACATAATGCCTTGCACACTTAATAGACTACAGTATAATGTAAACATAACTTTTATGTGCACTTTGGAAACCAAAAAATTTGTGTGACTCATTTTATTGTGATACTCGCTTTATTGCAATGGTCTGGAACCCAACTCACAAAATCTCCGAGGAATGACTGTATTCATTATCTTCCTGTATGTTTGTGGATATGTGTGTATTGTATTCTGAGCCTTGAGCTCAATGCAAAAAGGGGACTTAAATTTGCATCCTTTTGGGAAGCACGCGTTGAATGTTACCAGCAAATTACTTTGTGCTTAGTAATCTAATTCATGGTTTAGAAAGAAGAGTCTTCTCCTCAGATGAGTACTGTGTTTCACTCCCAAAAAGAAGTCATAGTTTCTTCTTCTATTTCACGGTGGACTTGGGACATGTAATAACTATGTCTGCATTTAGGATGGGCCCTCCAAGAATTTGAACCATTGACTGGTGGCCATGCTTTCTTCATGAGTATGTTCAACAGAGACATTTGGAACTGAAAACTAAGATCACTAATATTTTTGAGCTTCTTGTACTTGACTGGACAAAAAACAAAGTACTTTGTGTGGGCAACTTCCACGAGTCAGTATAAATATAGCCCTACTTTAAAATGCTATGCATTTCTCCTCATGGCAGTGACATTATTTTGCATACAGCATCAGGACAAATCTGAAAAACTTTTTTCCCCAACAATAAAAAATTCACATTTACATCAAAGTTTATTCTTCCCTTGTGCATGTTCCTCAATACGCTGGAAATTCCTATAGAGTACTAAGATTATGACAGTTAAGTCTTGGATATATACATTGTTTTGTTAAAGAAAACCAGTGTTTATTTTCTTTTTTAAAGAAAGCGTTTTTCTATATAGGCTCCCCAAAATGTGACTTTTGAAAGTCACATTGAAAATACCAAGGACAGAATATAAAATATCAAGGACATACTATAAAATATCAAGGATATAATATAAAATGTCAGGGTACACATTTATTTTGTTACTTTTCACTGAATATAAAACTATTGCCCATTGTTGTTAAAGGATGGGCTTATATCTTTTGTTTGTCTGACTGACCTTAAAGAGATAGCTGATGTCCAGATGACTTACTGTTACATATTTATTAGAATAAAAATTAGTAATCCTTAAGAAAATAAAGAAGTCCTCTAACATCAGTGGTGCTGCCAGCCCTGGGGGCGGGCAGGAGAAGGGGTCTTGTTCATATTCCTTTGTTTTCTTATTTCCCAGTTCGAGCCTCCTGTCCCATACACTTGTTTTAATCCACCTAATAAATCACTTGTTTTAATCTTCCTAATAAATCAGCTGTGCCATTCTCAGGCAGTCTGTTAATAGTAGCGGTGAGGATGTTCATGAAGATGATGATGATGGTGGTGATGGTAATGAAAGTGGCAACACTTATCAACTACTGGGCGCTGGCAACGCTGTAAGTTGCTTTACATCCATTATCTCATAGAATCATCGGATGACCCTAGGAATTAATTCCTACCTTAGGATTTTAGGATGAGGACACTGATGCACAGAAGCAAAATCATTTATCTAAGGTCATAACTAATAATAATAAATCACAAAAAACAATTCCTAGCATCAGGTGAGCACTTACATTTACTGAGCTAGGCATTTGCATTGCATGAGCCAGTTCATTTAATTCTCACAGTATCATTGGTGGTTCTAATATGCTCCTACTTGTAGATGGAGAAGGATTCCCAGTTCCAGAATTCAAGCCTTGGTCATCCTGAGTCTTCCACCTTCTATATCCGCCTATCTGTTATGCTGCATCTAATAACCAGATTGTGTTTTACCGCAGACAGTAGAGTTGCATAATTTTTAGAGTCAAAGATTTTCTGAGCCGGGCTTGGCGGCTCAGCCTGTAATCCTGCGCCTTTGGGAGGCTGAGGTGAGTGGATTGCCTGAGCCCGCGGGTTCGAGACCTGCCTGGGCAGTGTAGACCTCATCTCTACAATAAATTAAAAAAAAAAAATCAGCTGGGCGTGGTAGCGCATGCCTATAATTCCGGCTACTCAGAAGGCTGAGGCGGAAGGATCACCGGAGCCCAGCAGGCGAGGCTGCGGTGGCTGGGAGCAGCCACTGCACTCCAGTCTGGGCAACCGAGTGAGACTCCAACTCAAAAACAAAAAAAACAAAAAGTTAAAGATTTTCTGTGGTGGACAAAGGGTAAAAATTTTATTGCTGCTGTTTTAATTGGGTAAGTTAGTTTCAGGTGACTAAGCTAATGGAGGGCTGGGATGATTTTGCTCAGGACATAATGTAGAAAAGTTTATGCTACAGAAACAGTCTTGAACAAGCAGACACCCTTGTAAAAACAAAAATAGGATGTAAAAGGAATAAGAAAAGGGGGAAAATTCCAGACCGTTTTTGCTTTTGATCCTAAATTTGAGAGACAATGTCTTTTACAGAACAGAAATAAATTCCATCACCTTTACATAGAATAAAATAAACTAAGGCATTCTATAAATGACATTCATAATGCAATTTATCTTCTCAGAAAGCATTAAGGTTCTTGTAGTCAGCAGCAATTAAGTTTATTTGTTCATTTTCCAAGTTTTTATTGTACTAGATGTTGTGATGGTATCCTTGAAGGAATATAAAATATATGTAGTTATATGAGAATAGTACAAAACAACATTCTGAGAACCAAATAATTTTCCACTAATTAAGTGCAGAAAGGCTGCAGAATCAAGAAAGGAAAACTTCCAAGGTAAATGATTTCTGAGGTACTGGTGATTATACAAGAGTGGAGTCAAGAGAGAGGCTTTTCAGGTTGAAAGGCTATCATGATAGTAATACTTAGGGATTCAGTTGGAACCAATTTATTTAAAACGATGTTATTATTTTCTTAGCCTCTGAAATATTTAATGAGAAAAATAGTATTTAGATCCTAAAATTGATTCATATTTTGTCACTATTACTATGTTAGTCATTGTGAAGCACATTGCTGAAGTTTGAATGTGAACAGCTTCAATTGTAATAAAGCTCGTAATTTAGATACACTCTTGGAAAATTTCAGATTGAGTTATACAGAATAATAATTCTGCTATCAGTTTATATTACAATTTGGAAAATTGACTTTATTTTTTAAAGTGGCAATAAAAATCAGTGAAAACTATAATTAAGAGTCACCTTCAAAGTATCTCCTCTTTACAAAACCTAAATATGAGTATTTTGTCAAAGGCTTTGTAAGTACAAAGAATAATTCCATTGCAATGGGTATTCTCAATCCGTTTAAAATTCCTCCCTGTCGCTTCTGTTATTATTTGTCCACTTTTCCATAAGATCGCTGAGTAAACAAACTCATCATCTGATCCCAGTACTTATCAAAATATTCCTACTTTATATTCAATTTTCCACTTGGAGGGAATTCTCAAAATGGCAGCAGGCAGGCATGTGCAAAGGGCTCTGGAAGGAGAGATGGGGTAGGGAACATGCTAGGAAAGAAGGTAAGTTGGTGGTGTCTGGAGTCAGATTGGTGACTTCCCAGATATTTGGAGGCTGTGTGTTCTACAAAAGCTTTGGGTTCAGTTTGAGAGGTTGCAGACAGGTAGATGAAATACTGAGGCTGTCATATTGACCACCATATTCCCTTTGCACACTATCAGAAGGCCCTTGCTTGGTGGCCTAGATGGAAATTGTATATGTTAAAACTAACTTAGAGAATTCAGTCTACATGTAAGAGGACAGACAACCCTGAAATTAGGTTGAGTTTAGGGGGTCATAAAGGATATCTTGGCGTAGTTTCTTAATTTCCACGAGAATAAACCCATTATTATAACATGTTCTATAAATTTTACTGTGGACACTCAAGGTGGTTTAACATGAAAATTTGAACATTGTGTCTAGTATTATTACAACTTCTTTCTGTTTTTGTAGAGTAGAAAATACTAAGAAATTAGAATAAAATAAAATCTGGATTTGTATTGAGAATTTTTAAACATTTTTTTTGCTTCTCTTAAATATTATCCATTTTTGGATTTATATACTATATGATCAAATACCAAACAAAGAAAAACTAAATGGTAGTTGGTGATATTATGGTCAATTTTTCTTCTTAATGTTTATTTGTATTGCTATATGTTTATAAAAAAATGAACAAATGTTACTCTTTCAAAAAGGAAACAATAACTGTCATTTTTAGAAAGAGGAAAATGGAAATGGAATCCTGATTCTAAACTAATGGTGAGTCGAAGTAAATAAAATCTATTTGGGACTAAACTGCTAAATGTCATGACATATCATTTTTTTGTAAAAAAAAAATTATAATTGTTTAAAATGACAGCTTTGTATGATAAATAATATTTTATTTTGGGTGAAATAAGCTAAAACATTATGTAATTATGAAAGGACAAATAGAGTTTTTGTGCTTGTATTACTTAGAATTGCTGGGAGACAACAATTAAATGACATCAAATACACACATATACATATGCACAAATGTAATTATAAATATTGAAAAACTATGGCATAAAAGTGAACACGGAGAGCCAATTTAGACTGGAGGGACAAGGAAAGTTTTCTGGGGGAGTCTCATATAGCTGATAAAGGGGTCATAGTAAAACAAAGCAATAGCTTTTAAAGAGTTCAGAACAGTGCCTAGCATGTAGCAGGGACTATATATATATTTAATAGACAAAACTAGACTAATGAATTTGTTAATAAACAAATGCATACATAAACCAATAAAGAAAAAAATCCTTTGAGATGCTGTCCCTACTTGTGTACTGTGGAGAGAAGGTAGGTAGAAAAGGGCTATGGAATTAAAAATGGAAACAGGGTAACCCCTTCGGGTTCCCTCTCACTGTGGGAGCTTTTCTGTCCTCTCAGTAAATCCTGCTTAAAAAAAAAAAAAGAAGAAGAAAACAAAAAGCAAAACTTCTGTGGGAAAGAAAGAATATTTTTAGGAGAGTCTTAATTTAAAAACAATAGCTGAACAAAATAACTTGGCATTAAAGTATTAATGTCACACACCTTGATATTCTGACAGAATAATGGCAACGGCAATCATAACTCATAGTAAATATGAATTTCTAAGGGCAGATAGTTCACTGATAATAGGGTATTATCAGTGTGTGAAAATATCCCACTTGGACATGTCTTAATCATTTAATTATATATCATCAGGTTTTAAATTTATTTATTCATTTAATTTGGAGACAAGATCTCACTTGCTCTATCACACAGGTTGGAGTGCAGTGTGGCGTGATCAAAGCTTCTGCAGCCTTGAACTCCTGGGCTCAAGTGATTCTCCTGTCTAAGCCTCCTGAGTAGGTAGGCACGTGTCATCACGCCTGGCTAATTTTCTATAGAGATGGGGGTCTTGTTATTTTGCCCAAGCTGGTCTCCAACTCTTGGGCTCAAGCAATCCTCCTGCCTTAGCCTCCCAAAGTGATGGGATTACAAATGTAAGCCACTGAGTCCAGCCAATTTATCGGTTTTTCATCAGTCTGTTACTTTGTGATTTTAGAAACAATTGTTCAGAAACTTGATATAAGTTATTTATGAGTTAGCCAGACTCCTCTACATGGTATTATTCTTCATATAATGTGCTTGGCATCTACTTACTCCCAATGCTATTAAGATGAAGACTGAAGTAAAATTATTTGGTGGTGCCTAAGAAGGGGTATGCAGTTTGATTAATTACATAGAAGAAGGCGGGATCTGATTTGGTATAGTAATTTTTGAACTTCATACTCTCCTTGGTTCCAAAAATGAATCACATGGACAACACATCACCTAAAATATTGGAAATTCTCAAAATAATAAGTAATGGCTATTGATGTCATAATGAAATATATCTTTCATAGGAGCAGAACATATTGAATTTGTTTTCTTCTGTAAAATTGCCAATGAAAACCAATTTATGATGATATTTCAAGAAGAGGTTTCTACTCAAACAAGCAACAGAGTGTCAAGAAAATAGAAACTGTAAATGAAATAGGGCCTTATGAAATCCCTAAAAATTTGTGGGGAGTCCACTGTATGCCACTGGAAGGATCAAAGGGTATACAGTGAGCACTCTGTATCTGCGGTTCCTCATTCAAACATAGATTGAAAATATTTTTTAAAAAGAAGCAATTTTCAAAAGACTAAAAAAATCTAAAAATACAGTATAATTATCTATATAGCATTTACATTGTGTTAGGTATTATTAGTAATATAGAGATTATTTAAAGTATACATAAGCATGTGGGTAGGTCATATGAAAATACTACACTATTTTACATAAGGGACATGGGTACTGTAGAGTTTGGTATTCAAACCATTTCTCCATGGATACTGAGGGAAAACTGCAATTATGAGAGGACAAATAGAGTTTTTGTGCTTGTATTACTTAGAATTGCTGAGAGATAATTAAATGACATCAAATACACACACATATGCATATGCACAAATGTAATTATAAATATGAAAAATCTATGGCATAAAAGTGAACAGGGGGAGCTAACAGACTAGAGGGACAAGGAAAAGTTTTCTAGGGGAGTCTCATATAGCTGACATGAACTAAGAGAAGGAGACAATCAAGTACAAAGTAGGGTGGGAGAGAGATATTTCTAGGCAGATTAATGTTTGCATGAAGGCTTGAGGGAGACACTTCACTTTTCTCCCAGAACTGGAAGAAGAACACTGTTAAAGGAGGACAGTTGGAAGAAGGGCAAGCAGCAGAGCCCAGGAGGAAGACAGGGCCCTAAGTGCACCACATCTTGTAGGTAGTGGTGGGCAAATGACCGATACAAACCATGATTGAAATCACCTCCACATATGAAATTAGGCATAATGATGTTTACATATAACAGTGCAAAAAAGCCTCTTGATCCCAGGAGTCTTAAATAGCTTTGGCTGTGAGATTCATGGTTTAAAAATAGAACTGGTTATAAGTAATTTAAAGAAACAGTCTTCTAAACTGTTATCCTTTGAGTCCTCTTTAGGCCTAGGTACCAAATGGGTAGTCATGCATAAATTTGCCAATCTGAGTCTAGGGAAGGCAGTGACTACATTTGTTGAGCATTTACAATATCAGTCTCATGGCACACATCGTTTCATCTAATCCTCATAACCACCTTTTGAGATGGATATTATATATTATTTTCCTCATTTTAACATAAGAGGACACTGATTCCCAAGAAATGGAGTAAATTTCCAAAGGTGGATGAATAAAGCACCAAGAGCCAAATTTGAGTCTTCTCAGTTTATGAAATTTCTACTGGGTCATACTGGAGTGTAATCATTCTTCAGCAGTCAAGATTTTTTTTTGATATTGAACCTTCTGAGATAAAATATCCTAGTTGATGTCAGTAGCCTCTGTTCACTTCTTTTGCTCAATCCTTTCTTTATTCATAAATCCAAGCATTTAAGCATTTAAGCAGTTGCTTCGTAAGCATTAATTGAAGACCTAGTAAGAACCTGTGAAACCACTGAGGAGAGGGGAAGATGAAAGAATGGGATGAGGGAAGAGATATAAAGATGTAGAAGACTGAGGGTCTCCCTACAAGGAACTTATATTAGGAAAACTAAGTCTTATATACACAAACTATAAAACAGTATAGTATGTGCTGGGCTACAAGAGAAATACAGGTTAAGATTAATTCATACCGTGCCCTTAAAACACAAGTAAGGTGTTGATGGATAGATATGTAAGAGAAGCGTATTCCAAAACAAGCTTTCATAATTTCGAAAGACATTTGCTCTAATACCATTTCAGAACCTCTTTCTCAGATTCATCAAACTGAAAGAGTACAGAGCACTTTGTTCTTACCAGAGACCCAGAATAAGTTAAAGAAAGCTAGGGATTGAGTTGAATTTTTCTGGGGCCTTCGGTATGATTCCTCCTTCCTGCTCCCTTTCTTCCTTATGTCAAATAGTCTAATGAAGAAGGATTAAAGTAGTAGTCTTCCAGGCCAAAGCGGAGAAGCTACATTGGGGTTGGGCCAGGCTCGCCACCCCAGCTGTTTGCCTGGAATCTCCGTTGAGCTCAACGCCCAGGAGCTAAGCGCCCAGCTCCTCCACGGAGTGAGGTCCCTTTCTCCAGCTCCTCCGCGAGGAGGCGGCGGTAGTGGTGGCGGAGCTAGGCCACCGAAGGCGGCTGTGGCACGAAGTCCACCTCCAGGGCCCTGGCGGCAGTGGAGCTAGGACCCCCAGCGGTGGCGGCAGAGCTAGGTCTCCTCCGGTCGGCCACAGCAGCGGCAGTGCCAGGCCCAGGACCGCGTTGGAGCGAGGCCCCGTAACGACCCCAGGGTTGGGGCGGAGTGTGGCCCTCTGGCCGTGTCGGCGGTGGAGCGAGGCCAGTGCCTTCAGGAGATGCATTTTCCTGGGCACCTGGCTCATATTTCTAAGACTTTGGCCGCGTCTCCTCAGCCCTGAGATCGGGATCCAGCCTGCTGAGACCTAACCATGGAACACTGATCACACCCTGAAACTTGTTGAGAGGTCAGGCTGTCCAGCTTTGGATTGTCCAGAGTCTCATCAGATCACCTTGTCTCATGGCTGTTGCAAAGTTTGTAAAGGTTGTGACTTTTGTTCTGAGAGGCATAACTGCATGGAGAATTCTGTTTGCAGACATCTGAATGACAGGGCTATTTGTAGCTGTCGACATGGTTTTAGGGCTCTTTGAGAGGATAATGCCTACTGTGAAGAAATTAACAAAGAAGTCCTAAAATGTAGATGGGAAAGCAAAGACCTAGAATGTTCACAATAATTTTAAAAAGGAAGAGCAAAGTTTCAAGACTTTCACTTATTATTTCAAAATGTACTTTATTTTATTTTAAAATTTTTATTGTAAAGATGTGGGGTACAATTCAGGGTTAGGTATACAAACATTGATCATGCAGGAACCCCTGCAAAATTTACTTTAAAGTTAGTTATCAAGACAGGGTGTTAGTGGCATAAGGATAGTCATATAGGTCAATGTAATCATATTGACAGTCCAGAAATAAATTCTTATATTTGTAGCGAATTGACTTTGGACAAATGTGCCAAGGCAAACAAATGATTCTGGGACTACTGAATATTCACAAGCCAAAATATGTGCTTCATCTCATATCATACACAAACGTAAACTCAAAATGTATCATTTACTTAGATGCAAGAATAAAAATAGTAAAATGTTTAGAAGAAAATGGGAAAAAATATTTGAAACCTTGAGTTAGGCAAATATTTCTTACATATGACACCAAAGCATCTATAAAAGGGAAAACTGATAAATTTTACCTCATCAAAATTCAAAGCTTTTGCATTATGAAAGAAACCATTAAAAAGATGAAAAGGGGGTCGCAGACTGGGGGAAAATATTTATTAAATATGCAAACACACTCATAATAAAATATTATTTTACCCAAAATAGAATAATTATAACAAACAAATAAAACAATAATAAATGTTGGTGAGGATGTGGACAAAACGGAAACTCTCATAAGTCGATTATGGGAAGGTAAAATTGTGCAGTACTTTGAAAACAGTTTGCCAGGCTCGGTGGCTCAGCCTGTAATCCCGCGCCTTTGGGAGGCTGAGGTGAGTGGATTGCCTGAGCCCACGGGTTCGAGACCCGCCTACAATAAATCAAAAAATCAGCCGGGCGTGGTAGCGTGCGCCTGTAATTCCAGCTACTGGGAAGGCTGAGGCGGAAGGATCGCCGGAGCCCAGCAGGTCGAGGCTGCGGTGGCCGGGAGCGGCCACTGCACTCCAGTCTGGGCGACAGAGTGAGACTCCAACTCAAAAAAAAAAAAAAAGAAAGAAAACAGTTTGATGGCCCAACTCGGTGGCTCGGCCTGTGGTCCCGCGCTTTGGGAAGCCGAGGTGAGTGGATTGCGTGGGCCCGCGGGTTTGAGATCTGCCTGGGCAGCTTGGCGGGACCTCGTCTCTACAATAAGTCAGAAGGTTGGCCGGGTGTGGTGGCTCGCGCCGGTGGTTCCGGCTGCTTGGAGGGTTGAGGCGGATCGCCGGAGCCCAGCGGGTCGAGGCTGCGGTGGCCAGGGGCGACCACTGCGCTCCAGTCCGGGCGGTGGAGTGGGACTCCAACTCAAAACAAGGAGAAAAAGAAAAAGAAAAGCAGTGTGATCGTTATGAAAAAATTAAACATAAAACTACCATAAGACCCAACAATGCATTTCTAGGTATCTACCTAAGATAAAAATAACTATGTCCACACAAAGCCTTATATATGATGTTATACGTTATAAATGTTACATGCACATAGTTGTAATATTTATTATAAGTAAAAACTGGAAACAAGTGCTCATTAACTAGTGAATGGATAAATTAAATATGGCATTCCATACTATTCAGTAATTTAAAAGGAATGAACTATGAATATATCTTGCATCATAGATGAACCTCAAAATTTATGCAAAGTGAAAGAATTATTTGTCATACACAAGACAGCAAATGTTATATGAATTCAATGTATAAGAATATAAAATATTCAAAAAAAAGTCAAAATTTTCAGACCAAAGTAAATTCACAGCTGTCTGGGCCTGGAAGGGAGTGAAGAACAAAAGTTTTAATGGTAAATAGACATGAGCTACCTTTTCTTTTTTTTTTTTAGTAGGGTGGAGAATTAAAATTTCTAAAACTGATTCATGATGGTGGTTTCATTACTCAGTAAAGTTACTAAAATCATTGAGCTGTACATTTGAAATGAATAAATTTTATGATACAGAAAATATGTCACAATAAAGTTGTTGAAAATCTAAAAAAAAAAAAAAAAGAAGGATTGAAGTGAGAGGAAGTTTTCAAAACATTTTGTTTTGTTTTATTTAAAATACACTGCTGAGTTCTCAGCTTGGCAGGATCTGGTAACAGAAGAGGAAGGGGAAGTGGAGATAAGACAAGATAATGGAGGTTTTGAATATCAGATTATAGAGTTTAGATTTTCTATTATGGGCAACATAGAAAATCTTGAAGTTTGTTTGTTTACATAACCAGTTGCCTAATTAGAGGAAATAACTTGAACAGGATAATACTTTTACCAATTATAGAAAGAAATCTTATGCATAGATGGTGTTAAAGTGTATTGTTTGCTTAATTTAACCTCTTTAAGAGCTATTTTATGTTCAGGCAGTGGTTCCCTAGATTATTATTTTTAACAGTACTGACAGGGGAGTTAATCTCAAAACTAATGCCAAGAGTCAACAAAATTGCAGTCAATATTGGTTGTGTTCAAACAAAAATGTACATATTTCAACTGTCCCTCAGACTGGAATTCATTTCCTTTCCCAGTTTCACAAAGGAAATGTTCTTTCCTGATGTTTCCTTTGATATGTAAGGTCAAAGAGTTAATTGTTCTTTTTTTTTTTTTAAGAGCATGCTCAACATGGACTTTTGGTTTCTCTCTGCAACTTCACCATCTTCAAAGTCTTGAAGTCAGATTTTAATAATATCATAATCCATAACCTTTTGTTTCAAGATTTTTTTTTCAGGAAATCAAATGGAGGGTATCTATATTAAATATTGATTTTTTAAAAAGACATCTCTTCTTCTTTCCCTTTTTCCTTTCCTCTCCCTAGAAATTGAAAAAAGATATTAGTGAAGGGGTTAATAACCTTTAAGAAATCTATTATACATTTTCTCTTTCTATTTAGGTTTATTCAATTTTCTTTACTGAATTATAGTTATAGAGTTTTGGTAACATTTCATCTCAATAATTCTATGTTTTGAGCAATTATTTCTATTTGTAGGTCATTTTAAACCATCACATGGATGTATGAAAAGCATTTTAATACCACATTGATTTATAATTTTGACATTGAGATGTTCTATCATAAGAGTCCAGTTTAAAATACAATTAAAAAAATAAACTTGGAAATGATATTATTTTTATCTTATGTCAAAATTTTAATGACATATTTGTTGCACACTGTCCCATACTAATACTACCTATTATTATATATAATAGGTATATATATATTTTGAATGCCCATCTCTGCCAGACACTGCTTTACAGAAAGTGTTGTAAAAACTCCCAAGAAATAAATGCAACTGTCATGGTCTAAATTGTGTCCTCTTCCATATTCATATATTGAAGCCCTAACACCAAATGGGGCAGTATTTGGAGATTAATTTGGTAATTAAAGTTAAATAGGGGTCATAAGGGTGGGATCCTAATAGGATAAAATTGGTGACCTTCAAAGAAGAGGAAGAGAAACAGATCTATCACTGAGAACACATCAAGAAGACACTGTCTACAAGCCAGGAAGAGAGCTCTCACCAGAACCCTACTATTCTGACACTCCAATTTCAGACTTTCGGTCTACAGAACTGAGAAGATAGATTTCTGTAGTTAAGCCACCCAGTCTATGGTATTCTGTGCAGTGACCCAAGTTGACTGATACAATTTCTGCCCCATTTTGCGGATTAGTAATTGAACTGAGAGGTCAACGGCAAAACTGCCATTTGATCCAGAGCATCTGGCTACAAAAGTCCATTCTTCAGATTTCCCTCTGAATTCTGAGCCAGAAAATAGTGAATATAGATAACCTTTTACAAAATAGCAAATGCTTCAGCTGTTAGTTGCTTTTATTTTTATTTTACAGGTTTAACAAACCATACACAAAACCAGTGAACTGTTCGCTTCCTCCCCCATATCATCAGATTTTTGTGTTCTAGTACACTGTTATTATTTGAGTTCCAGGTTAATGTTGAAAATGTTGTGCCGAATAACATTGTAATGTTGATTAAATTTAAAAAACAAAGATTTACTATTGCTGTATTTGCTTTTTGCAAAACATATTAAATACAAAATATCCAGTGTTGTGCCTGAAACTAATTGGCAGTATCCCATTAAACCATATTAAAGTTAACATCTATTAATTAGATTAGGAATTCAGTGAGAATGACAGCTGCTAGTGCCTTTTACAGTTACTTTGTTTCTTTATATTCCATATGGCAGAAATCACATAATGCTTTTTTCTTCATTGAAATAAACACTTGAGATAAAAAGGTTTGACTTAATGTGGGCATTTGTTTTTCCTTCTTCTCTTTAAATTTTTTTTTGGGGGGGAAAGCTAAACTATCTTTTTTCTTCCCTTTTTCACAGGTTTTCACCAGCCATATTTTTTTATCTGACTAGCATCGTTCCATCATTATGGCTTCTTGAATTGCATCATGAGACCCAGGTACTTCTTTTTGGAAAGCAGGAAATTGAAATATTCAGCAATAAGCTACTTTCACAGTATAATTTGATTTATTTCAGAAATGCACTTTTTTAAGGGGTTGAAGTTCAATTCAAGAATTGAATAAATGAGGCCATCAGCAAAAGAAAGTTAATTCATATTCTATCAAAAAAGCAATACAAATTTATATTTATTTAAGATTACATAACTAATTAACATGTTGTGTTAGAAATCTTGTTACTAAGACCCTCTCCACCCCACCCTGCAACATGCTAGAGTTTACGTAGAGACATGGAAATTTGATTTTAACCCTTATTGTACTAAGAATGGACAGGCCTCAGTAATCTAGTATCTTGTAAAATGACACTTTTAGGAACTATAAAAACAAAAACAAAACTTTTATCTGTACTCAGCTATATAATATATAAATACAATTAAACTTGTAGCTGTCTCATAGTACAGGCTGTGCAGATTACAGGAGATTCACTTTTGGGAGTCCCACGAGCTGTCTTAGTGAAATAGAAATTCTATTTTAGAGCCCCGAAACTAAGGTTAAAGAAAAGGAGCCTTGGGACCCACCATGTGACAGGTGGGCTTGTATGTATTAAGCTACATTGACCTAGAAACTAAACAGCAGCTTCCAATAAGGGTCTTTAATTTATTACAGACATTTATAATCGAGTTTCTTCCTACACAGACAACTGAACTGAACTCAGGCTCTAGGCTGGGTTCAGTTGTTCACTGTTGATGCTCCTGAACAACTCTGGGAGGTCCAAGTTAGGAAAGTCCACCAAACTCAGCTTGGACTTCAAAGTTCAGGTTACAGGACTATATGTTATGGTATAATATTATTTTGGTACCTTTACTGAAAAAGTGCTTTTGGCAAGATCTCAAAACAATATTACCCTATACGGATTTCTTTGCTATAGTTGGTCATTTTATAGCAAGGTTAAGTCTCCAGGATACCTGGAAAAGACTTGCTCCAATTTTTAGGCATACTGAGGGGAATTTGGTTCTGTGGACTCTTTTTGATGAATTAAACAACCACATGCCAATAATGTAGGCATGAAGAAACTCTTTTCCTCCTTAAATATCCTGCTAAAAAATATTAAAGTCACAGGCTATCTTTATGTCTGTAGCAAAAGTATTTTTCTAACTGTAGATTGGTTATTTCAAGTCAACATGGCCTTTTAAAGCATACTGTAAGAGCTAGAAGACTTTTTCAATCTCTCTACTACTTACTACTTTCAGGGGCATGAAAATAAGCTCTGGTGATTTGAATCAATTTTTTCCTTCACATCCAATTCTATGACATGGCTATCATCCACAATAACAATTCATTTCCCCAAATGCTTTTATAATATAAATTCGTTGCACAGTTAATTGATATACAGGTCAAATCCCATTACAACAAATAGCATGCAACCAAAAGCTCTCTTTTTAATAAAAAAAGATTTCTGAGCCCCGGGCAGTACCTCTCTAATTTTCATACTACAAAAGAAATTGAACCCTTAGTAGTAATGGATTTGACTCATTTTGACACTGAGAATTAAAATGAAGGCCCACAGATTGAATTGGGCAGGGTGAGTAGAGATGGAAGTAGAAAAAAGTAAAAGAAACAAAAAAGTACTGAAATTGCATTTAAAGAGATAAGAAACGACAGAATAAAGGGAGTTAACAGCAACCCTAGTCTACTCATTTAGAAAATTTTGGTTGTGACAATAATTGTTTTTCTTCACATAGACCCCTGTACTTTCATAAACATTTTCTCATTTATGGACTCAGTAACTCCATAAGTTAAGCATAGTACATACATTTTTATTTTATAGACGAGGCCTCTGAGGCTCAGAAAGGTTAAGTAATTTTCCTAAGGCCAAACAGCCCATCAACAGCAGTGCTGGGACTTAGAATCTAATGGGTATGAATTCCATTAAACCACACTGCCTTTCTCAGTTATGTGTTTTCTGTTTTAGAGGAGTTTGCATTAGAATTATATCAGTTTTTCATGATGAAAAAGAGTAATGTAGTTTCCTTTCATAGTTTCCATTTACTCTATATCCTAAATATATATATTCTAGCCTGTGAGTTGGCATTAAGAAAATATCCTGAACTATTTCATGAAGACATTTGCTCTAGAAGACCAAACTGATACTTTAATTCCTGAATCTGGCTGGGTCTACATGTATGGGAACAAAACAGTTAGGACAGTGATTGTGACCTTAGCTCTTAGGTCTATTTATGAAATAGCACAATTAAAGTAATGGGAACATTCTGGTCTTGATGGTGTCACAGTCTATTATGACCCAAAGGATTATTTTTGAAGCTAAGTGTTTTATAGTCACAGCCCATGAAAAAAATGGCATGCTGGTAGCCAGACCATCGACATGAACTCATCTATATAATGCTGAATGTAAACAATATAACAACAAAAAACAGTACAAATCAGGCTAGACTCTAGGAGTCAAATCCCTTGTTCACTGCAGTCTCAATGTAGATATCACTTAAAGGAGAGTCTTGGCCATTGCCTTGCTAAGCTATGATTTGATCATGTGCTCTTTGAGCTACGGTCAAGCCATGTTTTCTTAAGCTTTCACCCCCTTCCCTACCTTGGGGAGGTGAATCTCCTCTTTCTCTCTAATTTACTTTCTAAATAAACTATGTTTTCTAATCTAAAATTTTACTTTCTAAATAAGCTATATTTTCTAATCTAAAATTTTACTTTCTAAATAAACTATGCTTTCTAATCTAAAAAAAGGAGAGTCTTTTTAGTCAATAACAAATAGAGTAACAAAAGTAGAGAATAACTCAGCTAAGTCTTAATACCATAATATAACTACGAAGCTACATGCTTCCAACTTATCATCTACTGCTCTAAAAGGATGGCTTTTTTTCTCTTAAATAACAAGATGTTTATGGATTTTTAGTGATAAGAATGCCAAAAACATATTAAGGTCACTCTTAATATAAAGTGTTCTTTCATGCCTGCAAACAAAATGACCAAAATATATTTCCTATTGAAATAAATCTTTGATAGAGTCACAACACCATGCTGCAATGAGAATTTGTTGCTTGGTTCAAGATTTAATTTTTTATCTTCATTATCTTTTCTTAGAGCCTTAGCGCTACACACACACACACACACACACACACACACACACACACACACAGTGTGCAAACAGCTGTATTTTTGCTCCCAGAGATATGGCATATGGCCATTTTTCTTAATTATTCTTGTCATCTCACCCATAACACTAGCTGTTTGGATGGAGGGTAGAAAAAAATAGCTTCTTGGCAGACTTTCTTTTCTACTTTTTCAAGTAGCTCATGGAATTATCTATGGAGTATCCAGAATAATTAAGAAAAATACCTTTTTTATGCCTTTTTTTGAAAAATAATTTCTCTCTAAATACAAACGTGTGATCGTGGAGGGGTGCTAGTGGTAGTGGTGGGGGTGATGACGTGTGTCTGTGTGTTTCAGAACTATGTTAACACTGCAGATGTTTAAAAACTCCTCAATTTTTTTCTTTAAATCAGTTTATAAAATATGCATTGGATAGAGCTATATTTTCAAGTGCCACCTCTTTCCTCTCTTGTATATGTTTTCCTTCTCTTACTGTACCACAGATTCCTAGCACCTGGTAGATAGAAATCATGCATAGTTCACTTGTAGAAATTTATGTACAAAATGAGGAATAAGAAAGAAAAAAATGTCATTTTGTAAGTCTGTGTTTGAATTTTCCATATACCTAAATTGACATCTGAACTGACTCTAAAATATATGCTTTGGTGGGTGAACATGCTAATTTTTTAGGTTGCTATAGTGCTTGACAGGCAAGATTGAGAATAATTGGATTATTTACTTAAGCAAATTGGTGTTTTAGATAAAGAGTTTCTGGATAAGGAACAAACTCTTTTTTAAAATTTTATTTTATTTTTGTGTTGGAGTCTCACTCTGTCGCCCAGATTGGAGTGCAGTGGCACGCTCCTGGCCATCGCAGCCTCGACCTGCTGGGCTCTGGCGATCCTTCCACCTCAGCCTTCCAGGTAGCCGGAACTACAGGCATGTGCCACCACGCCCAGCTAATTTTTTGATTTATTGTAGAGATGAGGTCTCGCCAAGTTGCCTGGGTGGGTCTCGAACCTGCGGGCTCAGGTAATCCACTCACCTCGGCCTCCCAAAGCGCTGGGATTACAGGCTGAGCCCGGCCTGAACAAACTCTTAAAATACTGTAAATGCCTTGACCAAGATAGTACATGCTTTATTATTGTCTCTGGTTATTTGTTATAAAATTGTTGCTGAATTCAATAAAGAAACTTAATTATCAATCTATAAATTTCAGAACTCTCCACAATGATTCAGCATTGCATTCTCATGGACTGTGAAAAAATTAAACATGTACAGTTGACCCTCTTCTCATATTAATTAAAAAGTGGTTTTTCAATCTCAAGCCCATGTTCTGGTTTTTGGAAATGTTTATGTGCTGTGTAAACACCATACATCTATTCATAATCTCTTGGAAGATCAAAGCCATTTAAAATTCTACCATATTGTGATATTTTTGTCATATTGTCTCTCATCTCTTCTTACCATTCTTAGCATTGCAGTATCCAATCAGAAGGGGTGCCACAGAATACCAGTGTAAAAGAAGACTTCAATCAAACACTGACATCCAATGAACAAACCAATGGAGCAGATGATCTCATTGAAACGGTAAGAACTTTTTCCACCATATATGAAAGAATCTAGCAAATGGTGGACTTGGTGAGGATAACATGCTATATACCTCTCAGCTCATTCATGAAGAAATTTATCAACTATTTAATTGTTTGGATCAGTAATTCACAAAATAATGATATTTTATATATTATTAAATATTCAATGTAAATAAGTATATAGATTATTAATAGATACATTAACAGATTTAGTTTATATATTAATAGATAGTATATATTTGTAGATATATTTAACTTGCAGCATTAAGGAACACTTAATACAGTATTAAGGAACACTTAAATCAGACAATATATGAACAATGAGAGACGTATACATTTGCGAAGGAATTATATAATTAAAAGATTTTGGATATTACATATTAAATATATATATTCAAGGCCTTATTATTGTAGAGCAGTTTTAGGTTCATAGCAAAATTGAGAAGGTTCAGAATCTTCCCATATGCACTCCATTCATCAAGCTTTGCACCAGAGTAAGTCATTTGTTAAAAATGATGAACCAACATTTCATTTTGGGGAATGCCAATGTAATTGGTATTTTGTTTTTAATTGCAATTTCACCTGTTCTTTGCTACTATGTAGGAAAGATATTAACTTTTGTATATCAACCTTTGCTGTTTCTTTCCCAGTCAGCATACCTTATATTTTCTTTTCTTGCCTTATTGAATTAGCTAGGACTTCCACCTTATATATTTTTGATGCGTATTAATAAGACAGAGAAGTTCTTCAGCCAAAATAGAATGACTATCCTTTTCTTCACATGTCTGATATTCAGCAAACTGATCATGATATATTTTAAAATGATGTAAAGAGGAGACTCAAGGTCAAGGACCCTATCACTGAAACATGTTTTCAACAGTAAGATAGGCTATTGATTCTGTGGGATTTAAATAGAATGAATCATGGGTTCTAATTTAAGCTCCAATCACAACTTCTCTGTATCACATCAGACAAGTCACTTAATCTGCCTCTCGGTTTTTCATCTGACAATTAAAAATCTTAATAGTTAACTTAAGATGTGCTTCCTCTATGACTTAAATAAAATGTATGTGAAGTTTCATAAGTGTGATATATGGACACGTGCAAATGAAATATTACTGATCTTCACTCATGGCTTCAATCAGCTTAGCATCACACCTTGTCTTTTATCCTTCCTTGACTTGTGCATTTTATATTAGCAAATGGCGGAAAGAGGTAAATAAATTTTGCATAAACATAGTTAAGTCACTTGCATAAATAAATTAGAATCATTATCCAATCAACTTGAGATCTAAGTCCTTCCAGTCTTTAAAAGAAACTTATAGGGTCAATAATATACTTTGAGACTTATTTAGAAGTTAAGTGGTCAAGAGATGTCATCCAAGATACATGAGTGGGATATAAATTTCTCTGAGTCCAAGAATAAGGGCAAAATAAAATTTGCTTGCTAGTTTAGGGATTATTTAATATTATGTTAAATAATCAGAATACAGATAATAACTATTAATTATTCTTTTTCTTTACTTGTAGGTAATGGATTAACATTTTTACAGTTTTATGGTAGGATGCAATAGAGTTTTAAAGCAATAAAAAACAAAAGGAAAGATTTATACTGTGCCAAGAATATTTCCAGATTAGTAAATTCAGATTTAAAATCTATAAAAGAACAATATTGGAAGTATTTGTTATGTTAATATGGAATTTATAAAATTTTACTATGTGTTATACTTTGTTACAGAGTATAAAAATGAGATGAGATGTTTAAAACATGCAACATTGATTCTTTGAATATTATGTAGTTCAATTCCACTAGCAAGTGTAAGGTTTAAATTACCTGCTAGTTATAGACAGCCTTATCTTAAGGACTGTATTAGAATTTTTTTTTCTGAGTGTTCAGCTTAAAAGAGTTTTACTTTCTTTAGCAAGTGTAAAATAGTTCCAGAAAATGACTGTTCGCAAAAGCCGTCTTGATTGAAAGCCATGGTGAATAAGATTTCCCCCCCCCAAAGGGGTAGCTCATAATCTTTCTGTCTCTGTGACATTTCTGTTAAATAGGCCAAAGTTTTTGTAAATAACTTATCTACAGTATGTGAGAAAGTTTGGACTTTGGGACTCCATCAGACATTCCTGTTAATGCTAATAATCGGAAGATGGCTTTTACCCATTGGAGGTGGGATCACTCGAGACCAGCTCTCTCAACTCCTTCTTATGTTTGTGGGGACAGCCGCTGACCTACTGGAATTCACAAGCGAGACTCTAGAAGAACAAAATGTGAGGTAAGCAGGCCTTGAAGGAAAAGGCCTTCTTTTCAAGGTCAGGACCATGCACCTATGTCTTTGTTCTGTTATTTATATTCTGTTTGAATAAGAATTTTTAGTATATCATACATCCAGTGTTAGGATCAGAGAATTTGCTGCTATTTAGATACATATTAGAAACCAGCACAGTCTTTATGTTTTACATAATACATGAAGGAGATTTCTGATGGAGAAAGGGACATATTATATTCCCTGTGGATGAGAATAGAAAAGCTCTGCATGTTTGCATGACCACAGGTCAAGTGAAGCCATGGTTCTCTGAAAACCTTCTGGAGTGAAATGACCATCCCTAGCTCCTTTTCCCTATTCCCAAGTGTCAGGAGCAAGGCCAATCATAAAATTCTCTTCTAGAGCACAGCATAGCTACAACCCCAAGAGAGCACCTAGGGAAGACATGCAGAAAACTCTCCTCTATCCAGTTGGGGAATTTACATTCCCTGGTGTAAATGGAGAGTGGGGCAGATGAGGTTTTATTTTACTAAATTTTATTTTTAGTCAGTTTTGTTCAAAGTGCCCAAAGGCTTTCTGGGATAGATGCCTATAAATTAAAACTTATTGAGTTGGTTCTTTTATTTTTGCCACAAGCAAATAAACTCAGAATCCATGATCACATCTGTTTATGGAACGACTTTCTTACCATTAGGGATTTAAGTCTCAGTGCCTGAATGTACTTTAAGCTTGGGTTGTTTTGCACTGTGCTATAAAAATAAATTGGAATGAGGCTGGCTTTTAATGCTACAGTTTACTTTATGCTGTGTTTCTCAACAACAAAACATAAAGCTGAACAAAATACACTAACTTACTGAGTAAATTTAATATCCCAATTATAACACAAATTATATTTATAACCATGGTTTATCTTTACAAGATCACTTCCTGCTTCATTTATACTAATTTTTCTTATTGTTTATTCTGTTGGCATATTCTTTTAAAAAATTCAATCTAAATCGATGCCTTATCTTCAAGGTGTTGATTTTAGTTCTGGAGTTTTAGTGGCTTACATATGGTCAGTGTTTCAGTGTTTTACGTTGTATAATGTATTTTCAAATGTACTACAGTGTGGTTACATGATAAACATGAAGTCATTAAAAAGCATATCAACGCAATAAATATCTGCAGAGACACAGATATCGCAATATAAAAGTAACTAACTCCACCCATATAGAAATAAATATGCACATGCACAATATCCAGGGAGATAAGAGGGAACATAGGATAGTAAAAGAGGTATCAGAGAGATAGGTTTTACGGAGCCCATCATAAAAATGTGAGAAATGCCAAACTCTTTTGTCTTAAAGGACAATTTAATAGTCCCGTTGGGAAGTGGCACCAAGGGACAATTTATTGATCTGTGTTTGCCAATGACTGTCAAATGTTAAGTGAGTTCTTAAATAAAATTATAATTTCCCAGAAAAGAAAGTAAATAATAACAAAACAAACAACAACAAAAAAGAAACTCTCAAACCTTAAAGCCATAGGGCATTCATTAATACACTAGCTACCAATTGGTTATCTAACATGTGCCAAGCACTGTGCTGGGAAGAGTTTGGGGAGCAAGTGATGAGCAAATGTTTGTAAAAGCCATGCAGTCCTATACCAATCAAGACTACTTCAATTCAGCAAGAATTTAGAGACCTCTTGATGTTTCAAGGACCTTAAATACCTCCAATTTCATCTACTACCTACAAATTCATCTGAAGTCTTCATAAATACATATTTTTGTAATTTTTAACTTGTGTCAGATCCCAAGAAGCTGATATGCAATTAAACTACGTTATAATTTATTTGGTTAAGGTTTTAAAATTTGTATTCACTTTTCATTGTCTGAGATTGAAGTCATTTTTGTTTGTAATATTACTGCATTGTGTCAGTGGTCTTCTGTAATCCTGTACCACTCTTACATACCTCCATTACTGAAATACTTCTCCCTGCCCCCACAAAGTCAAGGTCCAAAAAGAATCTAGAACTGTTATCTCTCCTAAAAGTCAACTTCCAAGTTCTAATTTCCTGTCTTAGTTCTTACCTGTATTATAAGAATTGACACTGCAAATGTCTATTTTTTCAGATCCTTAATCCTTTCCCACTGGGACATAGTACTTTCTTTTGGGCTCAAATGAAAAAAACCTATTATAAGTAAAAGATATTTGTATCTAATAACAGGAAGGATTAGTTCATTGGAGTCTACTCAGCATTACACATTAGTATGATATTTTTATTTTCCCTTGTATTTTATTCCATATTTAGGGCTGATAGATTTAGTCAACAATGATTTCTACATCTCTTTCCTATATTTTGGCTCATATGCCAAATCCCATTTTTTTACATTTAAATTAATTTTCTTTCTTTGACCCACATTAAAGATCATGTGCCTGATTTTTATGAATTTACATGTGATTGCAAATTCTGTGATCTTGCAATTTTCTCTTAACTGCTTTGTGAAGTTATAGTTTAAGTAACATAAAATTCAATAGTGTAATTCTGTGATTCAATGATGTTTAGTAAATTATGGATTTATTTACTTCATAACCACAATGCAGGTGTAGGACATTCTCATCACTCTAAAAAGATTCCTTATGGCTGTTTGCAGTCAATCTTCCCTCCCACCATCAACTCTAGGCAACTACTGATACTTTCTGTCTCTATAGATTTTCCTTTTCCAGAAATTTCTTGGAAATGAAATTATAAAATATGTAGTCTTTAGTATCTGGGGTTTTTTTTTTTCACTTAGTTTTATGCTTCTGGGGTTTATCCATGTTATATGTTTAGTTCCTCTAATGGTGTTCCATTGAATGCATATACCACATTTTGTATTATTCATCCAGTAGAAGATGTACATGTGAATGACCACCATTTTTATTTTGCTATGAAGAATAATGTTGTTATGAACATTCACTCACAAACTTTAGCATGCTATATTCTCACTTCTGTTTGGTAGATATCTTAAGAGTGGAATGGCTGGTTTTATGTTAATTATAGCTTTAACTTTGTAAGAAACTGCCAACTTCTTCTAAAGTAGCTGTACCATTTTATGTTTCCACCAGCAATGCATGAGAATTCCATTTTTCCCACATTCTCATCAACACCTTTTTCTCCGTCTTTTTGAATATAGCCTTCTAGTGGGTGTATGTGGCATCTCACTATAGCTTTAATTTGCATTTTTCTGATAATTAATGTTGTTGAGCATTGTTTTGTGTGATTACTGGCTAGTCATATATCTTCTTTGGTGAAGCGTCTGTTCAGATTTTTACCTATGTTTTATTTGGATTGTCTTTATTATTCTTGAGCTATAATAAGCATTACTTGCAGATCCTGGATACCTGTCCTTTATCAGACATATAAATGTAAACATTTCCTCCCTGTAATACAGCTTTTCATTTTTATAATATTGTCTTTTGAAGAACACATCTAAAAAATTTTGATGAAGCCTAAATATATTCATTTTTTGCTTTTTGGTCTCATAGCTAAGAAATATATTCCTTACCCCAAGTAAGAAATATTTTTACTTCTGTTTTTTTTTGGAAATTTTTAGCTCTTACATTTACTTCTATTATCCATTTTGGTTTAATTTTTATGTAAGGTGAGATTCTAAGTTCAGTTTTTAAAATTTGTTGCATTGTCCCAGCATTATTTGTTGTTCCAGCTGGAATTAATTGTCCCAATGCAATTCGTTGAAAAGACTCTTTCCCTATTAAATTGCCTTGGCATCTTTGTCAAAAATCAATGGATCACAGATATGAAGGTTTTTCTGCAAACTTTCTACTTCCATTGCTCTATATGTTTATCCTTATGACAGTATCACACTTTTATGATTACTGTACCTTTATAGTAAATTTTGAAATTAGATACTGTAAGTCCTCTATATATAATTAGATACTGTAAGTCCTCCATATATAATGTCTTCCATATATAATTAGTTAAAATATATATATATATTAACTATTCTAGGTGCTTTGCATTTCTATATAATTTTTATAATTATCTTGTCAAGTTCTTTTAAAAAAACTTGCATTGGTCATGACAGAGGTCAAATAGAACCTAATGATCAATTTGGGAAGAATTGGCCCCTTAACAGTATTAAGTTTTCAGATCTGTAAACATAAAGTGTCTCATTCTTTGTTTAGATGTTTCTTAATTTCTCTTGGCAGTGTTTTGCAATTTTTAGTGTACAAATCATATTACCTTTCCTATTTTTTCCTAAATATTTTATTATTTTTGAAAGCCTTACTAATAGAATTATTTTCTTAATTTTATTTTCACATTTTTATAGCTACTATAGAAACACAATGTACTTCTGTATAATGATCTTGTACTCAACAGTCATGCTCAAATTGCTTATTAGTTCTATCTTTTAGAGTTTTCTCCATATAGAATCATGGTATTTGTGAATAGACTGTTATTATTCTTTATAACTTGCGTGTCTTTAATTTATTTTTCTTGCTTAATTGCACTGGTGATAATTCCTTTCAAAGTTCAACAGAAGCAGTGAGAGAGGACACTTCAATCTCAAGAGATAAGCGTTCTGTATTGTTCCATTAAGGATGATGTTGGCTATATGATTTGTATAAACGCCCTTTATCCATTTGAGGAAATTTCTTTTTATTTCAGATTATTGGGAGGTGTTTTATTTCCCCCCATGGGTGTTAAATTTTGTTAAATTATTTCTCTACTTTTATTGAGATGATTATGTGGTGGTTGTCCTTTATTCTATTAAAACAGTATATTGTGTTAATTATATTTTATTTTTATTTATTTATTTATTTTGGGTTGGAGTCTCACTCTGTCGCCCAGACTGGAGTGCAGAGGCCGCTCCCGGCCACCGCAGCCTCGACCTGCTGGGCTCCGGTGTTCCTTCCGCCTCAGCCTTTCGAGTGGCGGGAATTACAGGCATGCGCTACCACGCCCGGCTAATTTTTGATTTATTGTAGAGATGAGGTCTTGCTGCCCAGGCGGGTCTCGAACCCGTGGGCTCAGGCAATCCACTCACCTCAGCCTCCCAAAGGCGCGGGATTACAGGCTGAGCCACCGAGCCCGGCTGTGTTAATTATATTTTAGATGTTAAGTCAACTTTGACTTTCTGGGATAAATTCCACTTGGTTATGATGAGTAATTTTTATATACTATTGAATTTAGTTAGCTAACATTTTGTTAATTTTTATATGTATACTCATAAGGCATACTGATCTGTAGTATTCTTTTCCAATTGTGTCTTTTTCTGGTTTTGATAGTATTGGTCTCATCAAATACCTCAGGAAGCATCTCTCTTTCATTATTTTCTGAAAGACTTTGCATAGCATTGGTGTTGTTTCTTCTTTAAATATATTATAAAATTTATCTAGGGATCCATAAGGGCCAAAGCTTTTCTTTGTGAGAAGATTTTTTAAATTACCATTTCAACATTACTTTTTATAGTTAGTTATTCCATTTAATCCTAAATCTATTTTGATTATATTTTAATTTCAAGGAAATTTTTCATTTCATCTATGCTGTTTAAATTTGTCTTAAAGTTGTTCACAATATTCACTTATACCAGTGTTTATTTTTGTGAGGTCAGTTATAATACCCTCTTTTTTCATTCTTGAGTTTGACCATGTGTGCCTTTTCTGTATTTATTGGGTAGGAAGGTTGTCTACTTGTTGGTTTTGTTTAGTCAAGTTATTGATTTTGTTGATCTTTAAATATAACCAGCTTTTGATTTTATTGATTTTGTCCATTTCTATTCTCTTTTCCATTTCATTAGTTTCTACTTTGATGTTTAATTTTTCCTTCCTTACTCTTGCTTTGGATTTAATCTATTCTTATTTTTTTCTAATTTCTGAAGATAGAAGCCTAGATTATTTATTTGAAAACTTTTTTTCTATTATAGACATCCAAAGCTATGAATTTTCTAAGCATTGCTTTGCCAGCATGCCATAAATTTTGATATTTTTTGTTTGTTTGTTTAATGCAGTTCAAAATATTTTCCATTTTCTTCCGTGATTTTCCCTTTGACTCATGAGAAACTTAGAGGTAAGCTGCTTCATTTCCAAATATATGAGAATTCCTATAATTTTCTTTCTATCATTATTTTCTACTGGAGCCTCTAAGGAAGAATCTGCTCCTTGCCTCTCTCCTAGCTTTTGGAGGCTGCTTGCAATTTTTGGCATACCTTTGTTCATTGATATATCACTTCGGTTTCTTCCTTTTTCTTTACATGGCATTCTCCCTAGTGTATCTGTCTGTGTCTCCTAAATTTCCCTTTTTTATGAGAACACTAGTCATTGAATTAAGACCTACCCTAATCCAGTATGGCTTCATCTTAACTTGATTGCATCTACGGCTACTCTTTTTCCAAATAAGGTCACATTCTGAGGCTTGGGTAGATAAGCAATTTTAAGGATTAGGAAAATTTAGGGTTAGGAACCTTAACCCTAACCCTAACTCTAACCCTAACTCTAACCTTATTCAACCTGGTACAGTGTATTTAGTCTATTAATGCAATTATTAATATGGTTGAATTTTTAGCTGCCATTTTGCTATTTTTTTCTATGTTTCATGTCCTTTTTATTCCTGTGTTATTCCTTGATTGTCTTTTTATTTGTTTATCTTGGTCATATAACATTTTTAAGTCAATAATTTTAATTTCTTTACTCTATAGATTTTTAAAATTATTTTATTTTAGTAGTGGTTGCTCTAGGGATTACAATGTACATTTAAAATGTTCACACTCTATTATAGGGTTACACTAACTTAATTCCAGTAAAGCATAACAATATTGTTTCATTTGCTCATATCACCATTGCTCTATTGCTAATAACTGCATTTCCTTCTCCTCCTTTTTTGCTATTATTGTTATGCATATTTGATGTCTTTGTATGACATAAATCAAACAAAACAGTTTTATAATTCTTGTTCTATGCAATCTTTTGAAGTTTTAAAAAGAGATCAAGAAAAGAAAATATTTATGTGATGGTATAATATATGTATATGTTCCTTTTGATTGCTCATATATTTACCATTTTGATGCTCTTCATTTCTCCATGTGGATTTAAGTTACTGTCTGGTGCAATTTCCTTTCAGCCTAAAATACTTTATTTAGTGTTTCACCTAAGGCAAATCTGTAGCAACAAATTCTCCCAATCTTTATCCAGAAATAAAAAATAAAATAAAAACCTTACGACTTCTTTCACCTGTGAGAATCTGTGTATGGATTGGGTAACACACTTAAAATTTAAATTTTCAGGTCCATCTCAGCTTTTAATTTCCACTAGCTTTCTTGGATGGCTTCCTTGGAGTCCTCTGCCCATGCTTTCAGTTTCTCAGTCAGCCACGCCTACAGGAGCATGTATCTCGCCTGTTTCTAGGTCTCTCATTTCTAGAATCTCTATATTAAATTTAATGTAGTTCATCACTCACCCCAACTGGGATTGCAACCTCAAAGAAGCAAGTTGCAGATTTTCCCTTTCTCTTCCAACTAATTTTGTTACTTTTTTTTGACCACGCCTATGAGTAGTATGGGATTTCATATTCCATTCCAAATCAAGTCAACACCCTCTGGCCACATGGGGCCTCTGGTTTTCATTGCCAGACTTTCTCTGGTAAAACTATCACTTTAACTGATCAAGATGGCCTTAATATTCCCACAACTTGAATAAACTCTAGGCAGGGTTTCGCCTATCGGCCCGTCTTCTCTTTTCTTAGATCATTTACTTTAGAAAACTTGACTACATTCTTTCTCTACCCTTTTGACATATACATTTTCCAGCTTCTTGTCACTTTACAACCTAACAATATCTTCCTCAAGGATTTAGGAGCCATTCTCCAACCTAACATACTCCAGCACTCTCCCATTATCTCATACCATTGATTAAAAACTCTCTCACCTTTTGGTTCAGCAGAGTTAGGTTCAGTCTCTCTCCTCCTATTGCGATAGTCTTGAGTAATTTCTTCACCAGTTTAACCTCATCCAGTGCAATTTTTCCAGTTTCAGTATATAAAAATATCCATGGAAAAGAATGCTGCAGATTTCTACTCTTCTTACCTAAAGTTCTGTCAGTTTTTCATAAATAAATGTTACTCAATTTGTTGTTTGCCTTTGGTTGATTTTCAAAGCCTTGAATGGTTGTTTTTGGCAATTTACCCAATATTATACATGTTTGTTGGGGAGAGGATTTGCTTACTCTTTCATTTTGCTTCATCTACTTTCCAACATTTTCACAAGTCAAGATTTCAACATTATTGCCAGGAAAAGTTTCCTGGTCATTTACACCTTTGAGAATCTTAGATATCTTTTTTTCAACATAGATTACTTATATTTTTAAAAAAATCTATTGTCACAGCATTACTAATATTTCACTGTGAATATTTGACCACACAAAAGATGATTTTCTGTTTGCACATGTCTCCTTATTTCTCTTTATTTTACTTAGTGAAACATTTCTTCCAGGATAGGTTAACACTTTGTTTTCTTCCTTACTATCTCTCTCCCTCTCTTTTGTTATTTTTTTCTCCTCTGAAGGTGTTTGTCAGTTGTTAAGCTAGATGAATTCTACCCACTAATCATCACTTATTACAGAAATATTTACACTTCCAAAAAGAAATAGTTAAGCAAATTGGCACAATGACTTTTTATTTTTAATTTTTACCCACCAGATTGAGTGTGCTGATCCACTAAATGCCAGTCTTTTGTCCTCCGTTTTTAAAAAGGAAAGGTGATACTCAAATCTATAATTATACATCTCAAGATCTTTTGTCTCTTTATGAATCAAGTCCATTGTCTGCTTACATGCTTCTCAGTGACATCTGTGAAGGTGGATTATGTATACGGAACAGTGGTGGATAAATCCACACCAAAATTCCTTTGCAGATCTTAAGTGTTTGTCATTTAAGCTCAGTGATTCATTTGCATTCCAACATTTAACCTTCCTGCATATTTTTACTGTCTCATCTAATAATTCATATTTGCCTGCTTTAAAATTTTCTGACCTACTTTTCCAAAGTTATTTTTGATAATTTTACTAATATATTTCTCAACACTCACATTCTTCCATATGTTGTGTGTACGTAGCTAATACATGCATATGCAAAAAGCACACAGTTATGATTATACAATTAAAGTTGGATTTATGTAGGGTTAGGGTTAAGCTATCATTTATCTTTATTTGTAAGATGATGTAATCAAGACACAAAGAGTTTAAGAAGCATGTTAACATAACAATAAAAAAATTACTTTATAAAGTTCCTCATGAAATATGAAGTGCCACACTTAATATTAGGCAATGTTTATGTATCACTTGATGTGTGCCAAGGAGATTTCTAAGGGCTATAGTTTAATAATTTATTTAGTCTTTATATTAATACTGTGAACTAGATATTGTCATTATCACCATTTAATAAGCAAAGACGTGCATGCAGGGAAAATTAAGAATGTCTCGAGATTACACATAACAAAACATAACTAACTTGTAGTAATTTACAATAATAGACTGTGACAGGTGCTAGTCTAAGATCTTTATGTGCTTAATATATTTAAATAATACACTTAATAAAATTATCATAACGACCAGCAACTATTATTATTGTTATCTTCATATTGTAAATAGGTAAATTAAAGCATACAGATGTTAAATTACTTGTCATATTCATATAACTGGTAAGTGATCAATGTGGGATTGGAGTCCCACAGTTTATCCCTTTATTAAGGGTTGGAGCTGGTATTTGAACTTCAGTCACTTGGTCTCAGAGCCCATGCTTTGTGGCTGCTTTCTAGTGTCTTGCACAGCAATTGCATATGAATTTTTGGTAGACTTTTGAAGTTTGGGATTCGAAGAAACTTCAAAAGTGACCATCGTATAAAAAATTTATCTTGCATCTATTGAAAAATCCTCTCCAAAATATCATCAATAACTTTTTCTGTCGGGTCTATTTGAAAAAGTCTGCTAATAAAGGATATATTAACCCAAGAAGCAACTTTTTCTGAGGTAACGTTATTAGAACGCACTTTGCTCTATTGTGATGAAATTTGTATTCTTACAGATGCAATTAAATGCCTTGGAGTCTGAATTGGCCCTCTAAAGTCACAAAAAACAGTTCCATTTCTCTTCCACATTATGCCCTTTAAACATATGAAATAAAGCTTCTAAGGAATGTTCTCTATTTTCTTGAAGTATTCCACATGTAACACAGCTTTGAGTTTCCTTACCATCCTAATTCTCCCCCCTCTGTATAAGTGACTTTATAAATTTCCTCCTGAATCATGAAGCACCACACATAATATTTGTTCTGAACATGGTAGAATACAGCAGAGCTAAATCTTTCCATTTCATTAATAGAAAGAGTGTAGTGTAATGATTAAAAGGGTAGATGCTGAAATTAACTCTCTGGTTTTGATTTCTGCTCCTGACACTTATAACTGCATTACTTTGAACAAATTTCCTCAACTCTCTATGCCTCAGTTGCCTCCTTGGTAAAATAGGGATAATAATTGTGCCTGTTTTGGTGAATTGGTATGAGGATTCAGTACGATCACAGAGTTCAACATTTAGAAAAGTGTCTGGCATGTAAGTCTGAGATCAGAAACTGTAGGTAACATTATTTAAAAATTCAGACCCTATTGAAGGTCTACTGTGTATAGACATTGACATTGTAAAGCAGGAAAAGTTGTAGTCTGCATCCCCAAGGCATTTCTACTTAAGATTCTAGACTTTATATTTCTTGTGAAGCTATCTATGATTGCATTTGACTTTGGTAAATCATAAATCATGTCACACTGTGGACTCATAATTAGATAATAGTAAGGGAAACTCCTTGAGCCTTTTTCATGGCTGCTCCTGCGAATGTGATACCTTATCCTATTCTGTGGTAATCTAGGTCACCTAGTGACATCTTTTGGAGTCCCGATTGTGTCTTCTGGGGTACTGGGTTTCTATCCAAGCTCCATGTCATATGTGCATATGAAAAACCTTCCATCAACGTTGTCAGCCAAGACATTGATGAAATGTGAAGCAGAACACAATCAAAGGCACAGTCTACAGCAACCCATTAGAGAGATCCCTATGGGGAGTCACCTACACAATTAGGAATCCACCTAGCAGTACTCACACCCAGAACCTTTCTTCATTTTGCTAATAAAGACACTATGGGAAATTTTTTCGGAAGCCTTGTTTAAATCCAAACGTCTATCATCAATTTATATAGCATTACCTGCTTAGTAATCCTGATTCTACTCTTTAAAAAAAAAGAGGAAATAAGCTTATTTGGATGCAATTGTTCATTGTTCCCAGAGAACCTGTGCTGATTCTTAGATAGTAATAACTATCTTCTTTTATAAGGGCTCTCAGAAATCTTTTAAAGAATCACTTATATTTTCTAACGGGGATTAATAGTGAATGTGTCTTTTGTACTTTAAGATATATTTCTGCTTCATTTGAAAGTTGTGACTTTATTTTTCTATCACCAATCTTGTCTCCACCATTAACTACCAAGACAGATAATGATGGCTTAGAAATCTCATTTACAAATCCTCTCAGAGTTTTGAGATTTAATTTTTCAGGGCCTCAACACTTGAAGTTTTTAAAGATATCCCTTGCAATCACCTCATTTAGTTTGGTTTCAATCACTCTTCCCTGATGCTTTCCAGCCCTCTCCAATCTGAAAATCTCTCTTGATAGAAGTTGAAAACATAATCTGTTATTACACCACTGAGCTCAAATTGATAACTTCTTTTTTTGCTGAAAATAAATTACCTTCTTTAATATCTTTTTCATTTTTGTAACCTCTATTCTTTCTGATTGTAGTCTTCATGACCACTTTCTTAGGCCTGTGACATTTGTATATCTGTCGAAGTATAGGCCCTTCTTTTGTATAACTGATCACTCCTTTCACAAACATATATTGAGTGCCTGTAGTTGTCAAGCACTGTTCTAGGCACCGAGGATATAGTGGTAAGTGAAACAGACATATTCCTTGTCTTACATGCCTTATATTCTAGTGTCTGGTGTAAATCTTTATTTGTTCTTTGAATTTTTTTCTTTCTCTTCACGTTTTTCAACCTAAGACAGTTTTCTTTTATATACAGAGCATTTATTTTGTGAGCACCGCCTAACCTTTTTGAGATGATTTTTCAGTTAGATCTCAAAATGAGGAATCTTAAAATAGGTATTAGTTAGCATCCTCCCCCACCCCGAAATTAGTCCTTGAAATTAGCTCTCTGAATATCTATGTCAATATCTAGTTTCCCCCATCATCTCTCTTCCATAATGTTTCCATAATTTTGTAAAACTACAGATAGCAATATAGGATCAAGAATCTTTGTCCTAATTCATGCATATGTTGGGTTTTAAGTCTTGAATAATTTCTTTTTCACTTCTTTATTATTCCATTATGATGGTGTATGGATTTTTTTCATGGATTTATTATGTCACCTAGATATTTCAGCAACTCATTAGAGTTTTATTAGGGACATACTGAAATATGGGCTTAGATTTCTCTCTTCTGCACGTGATACTACTTTTTATTTTGAATTTAAAATTTTGTCTGCATTCTAGGAATAGCCCTGCACTAGTCTATGCCATCCTTGTTATATGGACTTGGAGCATGCTACAGTTTCCACTTGACCTGGCAGGTAAGTGTCTTGATGTTTGTGCAAAGAAACAGAAAATTACAACCCTTGATTATAAACTGTAAGCTAAGAAGGCAATTGAGAGGATTATCATTGTGATATCCCAGTGTTAGTTCCAGTTCAGCTTAGAAGGAAAGTAGATTGAAACTTAGTGAAGCCAGGAATGGATCCACTCTGGTGCATGGTAAGCTTAAGATAGTTGAGTGGATAATCGCATGACTGTATTGTTCACTTCAAACAATGGTTCCATTAGTTGTGATTTATAAAACCTCTTGCAAACCAGTTAATGTATCTGTGGGTTGAGGACTCTTGTGATGACACAATAAGATACAAAGTAAAGTGCTGAGCAATTTGCTTGCGTACAAGTGTTATCTCCTGGTGTTTGTAAAAGGTTATTTTCATTCCTTTATCAGACCCATGTATTAGAACCTCAGAAGGAGTAAGAGTAGTTTCAGAATCACACATTAAAAATTAAAATTTTCTTCAGTGGTAGCCCTTAGAATCCCGTTGATTTTACTTTAACAAAGACATTAACCTCTAAGGTTTTTGCAAAATGTAAGCTATTTCCCAGACATTTCATACTAGCGATGATCCAGAGAGCTACACTGTCCAACAGGGTTCCCACTAGTCATATGTGACTCTTTAACTTAAAATTAATTAAAATTAAATGGCATTAAAAGTTCAGTTCCTCAGTCACACTAGTCACATTTCAAGTACTCAGTTGTCACTAATATGGCTACTATATTGGACAACAGAGATATAGAACATTTCTCCCACCCCCGAAAGTTCAGCTCAACAGTGTTGATCTTGAGTCATCCCATACCTCCTTGGAACCTTAGAATTTTGATCGACATTTTCCTGGATGTCACTTTACTCTTAAGAAAGCCTAGATGTTAATAATTACATTTTCCTTAGTCTGACTTGTAGTTTTATTTAATAACACTCTACCTGATGGCCTCAGGATTAGAATGAATCCTTGGGATAGAATATTTAAAATTTTTGCATATTTTTTGGTTCCCTTTGATAAGCTTAGAGGTCTGAGGCCATTTTAGACCTTAGTATCCACTTTCAGAAACAAAACCGTCACCACAATAGATGTTGAAACTTGCTGTGCCCTTTTTTAAATACCAAAAGCCCAATCTCTAATTAATATTTGCAAATAAGTGCTAATAACACACACACACACACACACACACACACACACACACTCAGACCCATAGATTTTGTCTTAGTGTGCCTGAGTCACCATTAGTCTGCTGGTGTCTACTCATAGAATATTGGATGCCATCACTGTCGATATTGGTTAATACCCTTAGAAGTTCCTTTGGGAATCATTTTCAGACCATAATTTCTTAGGAAAGGCTATTGTTTAACTTACCTTGGTTTTTCTTGTCATTCATTCTACTGATCCTCGCCTTCCTATATCTTGTGGTTTATAGACTTTGCTAAGAACATTTTTGTTTAAGAAAGAAATTTTATAAAACTTCCGGGGTGATAATGCTATGCAGCTGTTTAAAAAACAAAGACCAAATGTTACTTCTGACTAAATAACTATTGTATTTTTTAACAAACAGTGCATTATGTTCATCCATATCAAAGCAGCTTCATAATATTTGCAGGCTCCAGTAGACGGAGGCATTCTTTGTTTGAAAGCTCCAAATGGAAAGCTTCATTATTATAAAAGGATTATTTTCTGCCCTTGACCCTGAATTAAATTTACATTTGAGAAATTAAAACAAAAGGTTCGTCTGTTGATTGGCCCTCCTTTTGTTCAACTGGAAAATCAGTAATTATATCCAGTCTTTCTTGTAAACTGTGAAACAAAGAATTAGGACAAAATAAAATAACAATGGCATTTATTGAGCTCTTTCTCACCATCATTAGAAAAATATGTCTAATGTGAATTAAGTCTAAATTTGAATATAAGCACTTGAATTTTCATAGCATAATTTACACGTCTAACTGAGTGAGTTAACCAGTAAATAGGTAGATCCTAAAGAGAGGGTTTAGGATGATCGAGGCTGTGTACACTTTGCTCCATCTCCCAAATTTACTGGTCCAGCAAGTCATTCTTGATCCTAAGGGAAGGACTGAGAGAGGGAGTGGAGAGAAGGCAGGGTCATTATTCTAACAGAAACAAAATGAGCCAATGATTGATCCCCTCTTCCCACAGATATCATTATTATCCCAGTTTTCAACAGAAGAAACTTGAGGCCCAGAAAGGTTAAGTGACTCCAACAGCATCTCATTGCTAGTAAATGCGGCAGAAGGAGAGGCAGCCACATTCCCTTGAGTCAGGCTACTGTGGACTTGAGTCAGGCTACCATGCTGCCTCCGTAATCTGCAGACCCCAAGATTATCCTGCCAGTCTCTGTTATTCTTTATTTCCACAATAATCAAGACCCGATGCCTGAGTAGCTTGGACTACAGGTATGCACTACCATCCCAGAGTGAGAACTAGATGATCGGAAATGTTTTACATGAATAGGAACCACATGGCTGGGTGCTTTCATTTGCTCCACCCTCTTTTAAATTACAAAATCACTTCCAATCACTGACTGGCACAGCCCCCATCATTAATGACTTGTCCCCATTACATTCTGTCTACCATGTCTGTTATTTCAGATAGATGGTAACTGGTCTGTCTTGCATTTTCAGTACAGCATTTTGTGTGCCCCTTGTCTGTGACAGCAAGGGGCTTCCTCGGCCTGTTCTTCTGCCAGTACAGCGCAGATCTGTGGAACATTGGAATAAGCGTCTTCATACAAGATGGTCCCTTCCTTGTGGTACGTCTCGTACTGATGACCTATTTCAAGGTGATCAATCAGATGCTGGTGTTCTTTGCTGCGAAAAATTTCCTCGTGGTGGTGTTGCAACTCTACCGTTTGGTGGTGCTGGCATTGTGTGTCCGTGCTTCCTTGCAAAGTCAGTCAGAAGGCCCAAAAGGAGAATACATCTGCCCGGGGCAGACCTCTGAGAGTGGGCTCTTCCCCCAGGACTGGCAGAGCGATTCTAAGGATGACCTGGATATTCCTCTGCAGGCCTCCCCAGTCACCTCCGATGACTCCCACCTCACACCATAGCTCATTTTTCAAAGTGGCACACTTTCTGGTTCTTCTTACAAACAGGATCCTTCCCTCCCCTGCACCCCCAACCTTGGTATGTAGTAATTTTCAAAAGAACAACATAAAAAGTCATCTTCAACCAAAGCCAAGGAATTTTCTTTCTTAAACCGAATGGAAGGAACCTTGATTAGTGGCTGTTGCTACAACTTCCGTGTAACGGTATCAGATGTTGTCATTGTTCAACGACTAAGTGATTTGTTTGTCTTGAACTGTTTGAAAAGCTATGGACAGGGTTAGAGTGACATGCCCTCGAAAGATTTAGCGCAGACAAACTGTCGCGGCTGTTACCTGAAAATAGAGACGCTTTGAACTTTGGCTCCATTGTCAGACTATCTCGTCTGATCTTTTCTGCAATGTCCCTCTGACATCAAAAAATGTACATTCAGTGAATGCAGAACAAATGAAGGGAAAAGTGCCTTTAAAATTACCTCACTGTGGGCTGGAAGCAGCGAAACTCTTTGCCCAGCTTCCGTGTCATAGAGAGCCCTATTCACCGCTGCACAAGCCTTCCCAGGAAAATCATTTTTCTGGGCTGATGTGGTATTCTGTCATGGCGCATATGCTCTTACAGAAATTTTATTGCTTTTGGCTTGAGTACTACAAAATTCACAGCAAGCCATTTCGGTTACATATCTGCTGGTGGCAAGGCAGGAAATACTGGTGAAATGCTAGCAAAGTCACAATTTCCACTCTGAACATGATTTGCAGTGTTCCTCAGTATTTTTCTGAACCCTATTTTACCATTTTCTATATTGCCAAGTCGAATCATGTGGGCTGATGCAGAGAAGCTCTGAAGCAGTGAATAAAGGTGTTCCGGGCCCTGTAAGTGTTACCATGGTTTCTGGTGTCTGCCAGCAGTAGCGAACAAAGCTGCAGCTCCTCTGAACCGCCACTCCTGGAGGCGGCCTTTGGTCTCAGAGAACATGGTGATGGAGATTGCATCAGCTACACCCACGACCAACAGCCCTTGATGAGTGACAGAGGTTGGAATATGCCACGGCATTGTGGAAATCAATCAATCCGCTTTATTTTCCTGCACTAACACTTCATTTTCCCAGTATTGCAATAGCCATACTTTCCCTTAACATACCTCTCTCCTTTTCAGATGAAGGTGATTCAGAACCTTTTTACGTGATTTTTTGCTTTTAAAGATACAGTGGGAACATTTGCTGAGGTGCATAGCAGTAATTACATGAGGCAAACAGTTCCAAAACTGTTCTTTTAGGTTTAAAAGCCTAATTCCTCCTGTGTTAGTAAGCTCAGGAATTCAAAGGGACATTTAAGACAGGGTATGCTCTTAATTGGATATAGCTTATTGGCAAGCACTTAAGACAATTTTATCTGTAAATTTCTGTGTGACATGGTATCTATTCAAAACATTTGATACAAAGTTTTATAGACAAATTCTGTTTTTATACAGAGTAATGCATATTTTCCGATAAATGGCTTTTTCAGGGCCATTCAGTTATATGTTTTTATTTCTTTCTTCCTTGTGTTTCTATTTTTAACAGTATAATGATTGTAAAATGACACATGAAACTAGTGGGATACATTTATAATTATCCATAATAATTTTATAAAAGTTAAGATCAGGCAATTATATTTATATGAAGTAAAGAACTTGACAGCTTTTAAGGGCATGTTATTTAAAACACTTAGCAATTGAAAGCAAAATAATAACTGCTATTTATAAAAATGCCTCAGCAGAATCTGTTTTTATGTTGACTGCTTTATGTTGAATATTTCCTTCCACAACATATATGTGCTGCTTATTATTGCAGATTTGCTCATGGCATATTTTTCATGTTTTAATTTTTTTTCTTCCAGCAAAATAAACATTAAGCCTCTAAAAATAGATAAAGTATAAAGTAGTACGGCTGTTGCAAAGATATTTTTAAATGCTTTCAAATCTGAGACTTGGCTTGGCTTCATGAATGAGTTTCTGGTTTTTAAATAAAGTATTTTGTAATTAGCACTCCTCTGAAGGCCTGAGAAATAAGAAGTCTGTCCAAAGTCTGGCTTTATTTAGAGTACTAGGAAGCCAAAGAGCACCTAGGACCATCTCGCCAAATAATGCTGGCAAAAATAGACACATGTTCTGCAAGGTTTTCCAGGAAAATCTGCTCAAGGCAGCATTTGTTAACCTAACTGCCAGTACTCCCATTGCCTTAGACTGGCTGCTTTTACAGTAGAAAAAAGAAATCTGTATTCATTTAGTTTATTTGAAAAGATTCCTAAGTCTAGGTTATAGCCATCCCTAGGACTCCGATGAAAGTTAAAAATCTATTCAGTTAATTATATGTTTTTAGCATAGACTGATAAACATTGTAATGTTTTGAATCATACAAGTGTTTGTTATAAAGTAGCTGGATCATCATTTACCTCCCATATGTTGACATCCTGGGACTAGTTTACATTTTATTTCTCATAAGATTACTGACTCACATCATCTGTATAATATGATACAAGCCATTCTCTCTGCCATGCCTCCCCTCCCAGACACACATCAGGCCAATGCCCAACAACTGAAGAAAGTGGCTTATTTGAGGTGCTGTTGCTATTATTGCCATTGCTATTTAACTGCTTGATTAAGGCGCCATCAAATGGTCTACCTAAAAACACATTATTCCACATGTGAGAAAACACAGTGTACCTGTTTTAATGATACTGTGCAGAAACATATCTCATGGCCATCATGTGGGTTTTCTTGGCCTTACTGGGGGAGTCCCAGAGAACATGACTTGACTTGATAAGATTATTCAACCACAATTCTCTTTGATTATCCTTTAATTTTTATTTAAGCTGTAATTGCGAGCATAAGAAAATAAAATTTTGAACTGGCCAGTAACATTCTTTCTAATGTTCTAATGAAGAATCCGAAATTTACTCTTGGCTTTGTTGTAGTTCCATGAACACACAGCATTATAAAACCATAAAGATATAGCAAAGAAATACCAGGATTCACTATTGTAATACTAATTGTTAACTCATTATTTAACAGAAATTTTTCAAAGCTCTGGAAAGGTATGCATTGAAGGTGTACATGCTTTTTCACCCAGGATTCAAAGTTGAATGTTGACTCATCGTCTTTGGCATTTAATCTTAATGATTCTTAACAAGCTCTGCTAGTCAAAGAGAGAAAGAATTTCAAAGGCCAGGCCTGTATCCGACTCAGCTCTTCTCTGGTGCCAAGAGAGATGTTGAACTATACTGCCGAGGCTTAGAGATGCAAGAGAAAAACCAAACTGTCTTGAATTACCAGGGAAAAGGAGACTGTAGCTTATTTTCTAATTTCAGACTTTGCTTTTTACTTAGTGGACATTCTGATCCACTCTCAGAAACATCTGATTAAGGGTTAAACCAGGCAGCTGGAGGATGTTTACGATTTTGAGGCTTCAAATAACTTTCCATATGATGGGAGTACTCTAAACAATGTTTGAATAATTAACTGTTACAGCCTTATAGTTCATGAGTATCCATCCTCTGAATCTTTCTTGCTAGCATACTGTATAAAAATATTTTCTCTACAGTGTTTATATTTATACTATTTTACTATGAATGACCTTTGTATTTTATTATGCATATTAAATAGTGTGTGCACAACTGTATCTTAATGACTTTTTTTTGTCTGCCTTTCATGCCTTTGTTCTCTACTGTTATTCATTTCCTTTATGGTTTTTAAACTCTGGTTTAAAAAATAAAACTGATCTATTTAGAATATGATTAAAGTGACATTTCAAACCAGTGAGGAAAGGCTGACCAACTTTACAAATAATGTTGGGAAATTTTACAATCCATCTGGAAAAAATAAAGTTAGATTTCAATCTCATGCAATATATAGAAATAAATTCCAGATGGATTAAAGATCTAAATGTAAAATGAAAACTATAAATATTAGAAGAAAATATGGGATGTGTCTTTAGCATCTGGGTAATGGGAAAGTTCTTCTGAAGCAAGGCCTGGAACCCAGAGCTACAAAAGAAGAGATTGACAGATTTTCCTGCATAAAAGTTAAACACTTTTGAATGGCAAAAGGTATCATAAATACATCACAAAAGTCAATTGGTTTTCTATACACAAACATTACATAGAATATATATTTGAAGAAAATAGTTCCTTTACAATATGAACTAAAACCATAAAGCACATAGGAATAAACTTAAGAAATGTACAAGATCTATATGAAGAAAACTTTAAAATGATCTTGAGGGCCATAAATCAGTAATTTAACAGATAGAAATATATACTCTATTAGAGATTCATGAGAAGGCTTGATATTTGAAAGAGCATCAGTTTTCCCTAAATTGATCTACAAATTTAACACAATTTCTGTAATGTTATCTGAAAGATTTTAATTTTTAGTGACTACACGTGGTGATTCTTAAGATTTCATGGCAAAAATAAGCACAAAAGAATAGCTGGAACATACTAAAAGAAAAATTATAGCGAACTTTTGATATATTTAAATATATTATACAGTCACAATAACCAAGAGAATTTGGTTTTGGCACATGAAAAGGCAGGCAAAAAATTGAACAGAATAAGGTTAATTGACAGCTGGATCTACATTAGGGATTCTGATATATGATAAATCATGGGGTGAACGTAAAATATTATAAGTGGTTTTGGTTTTGGAAAATATTAAATTGGATCCCTACCTCAATACTTATGTCCAAAACATTTCCAGATGGCCAAATAATTAACATTTAAAATAAAAAATAAACATAGAGAACTTTGTTCTTATAATTGTAACGGTGAGAATGCTTTCTAAGCAAGATATAAAACCAGAAACCTTAGAAGACTTATAAATTTTAGTTCATAAAATTAACAATTTTAGCATCTTAAAATACCATAAGTGAACTCAAAAGTTGAACAACAAACTGTGTAAATATATTTGCAATAAATACAATAAAACATTAGTTTTCTTAGTGAACAAACAGTCCTTACAAATAAGAGAAAAAAGTAAAAGCCTACTGGAAAAAACATGAAGCAAAAGCATAAGTATGTGGTTCACTGCACAAGGAATAGTTGGAGAAATGCAAATTAAACCACAATGAAATTTCATTTTCCAAATGCAGGCTAGACTACAAGGTAACCATTTTTCATGGACTGGGTTGGCAAAGACCCAAAATTCTTTTAGAGTGCTGGATTCAAGGGGGTCAGAAGTAGGCCTTCCTGGTCATATCTAGTAAGGGTATAAATTGGTACAACTTCTTTGAAAGAAGATTTGGCAATATCAGTTAGAAAAAAATAAATATATCATCTGACCTAGCAACTTCAGTTCTAAGAATGTATCCTGCAGATACATGTGTAAAAATTTGTACAAAGTTGTTTGGTTCAATATTTTCTATGGCAGTGGCATAGTGCCCATTGGTGGGGTTATGGTTAAATAATGAACCTCTACACTATATAATACCATGATTTTTTTTTTAAAGAATGAAGTAGATTTATAAGTGTTGATAGGAAGTAAATGCTTAGATATTTTGGTAGGCAACAATAAAGGTGCAAAACAAGTTAGCATGTCACTGAAAACCTTATCTATACCTTCTCAGGTGGCTTATAAACATATGAAAGTTTTTAACAATCATGGACATTTCTTCTTTTTACTTTTGTGCTTTTAATAGTTTGGATTTTTTAATTTATGCATTACTTTTGTAATTTAAAGAATAATCATAAAGAAACCTCACTATGTAAACTTTATATGAGCCTCCTGCCAAGTTCAGAGGCTTTGATGTCATTTTGCAACTGAAGTTAAAACACATCATTTATTTTCACCCAAGAAAATAAAGAATAAAGACCGCTATTATAACTAGGGAAGGTCTTCATAAGATTTAGATAAATCAAGGGCTTAAACTATGTCAAATTCTGCTTGCCTTATGAAGTGTCAAATACTTGGGAAAAGAAATAACGAATAGATCTATAAGAGCACAGAAAAATCAAACTGGCCGAAAAAATTCACTGGGTCTTTCTTGATGAGTACCATGGAGACTACTTTGCAGCTGCCAGTCTGACTCTTCCACCATCCCTGACATTTATAGAGCCACCAGAAGAAACCATTGAGGAATTTCACTTTGAATTACATAGTCATACTGATTTCGCCAGGAGAGACTGAGAACCCTGAAAGAGAAAACTTCAGAAAGGATCTATGCATCTGTTTCCAAGTCTGTATTCACAGCCCATCTAATCTGTGTATGTAAGCTTTTTTGATTTTGCCAAATATTTACTACATTTATAATTGATTGTGGTAAGTGATCAAATGGATCATATGCAAATCTGATCAAATTATTGAGAAAAACAAAAATCCCAAAACCAACCATATGTCAAATATCATATAGTCTTTGTATCCAAACTAAGAATTTTGGGCAAGGAAAATTGGATCTACAAGACAAAATATGTTTCCTCTGTGGATGCTGGTGTTCAGCTTCTGCCAAATGCATAGCTGAAGAATTCAGATGGTTGTGGGTCTGGGATCTTGGGCGTTGTTTCCACCTTCTGGCAAAAAATATTCTTCTCTGTTATGCAAGGGTTCCCATAAGACCTAAGTGACAGTTAACAGCTGGGTCAAATGCTATAATTATTTCATCAGCTCACTTGGTCTCAACTAATTCTTATGACTAGTGGTTTTTAATGGGTATCTCTAACCCAAACCTCTTTCCTGTACTCTATGCCTGGATTTGTATCTCCTCGTGAATATTCTGCAAGTATCCCAGACTCAAAATATATAGAATACATATCTTACCACACTCAACCCCCAGTCTACTCCCTTTCCTGTGTTCTAAATAAAGAACAATTAAAAAGTAATTATAAAAAAGGCAAAATCAAATATATCCTTGACACTTACCTTCTTTCTGAGTAAGCCCCAAATTCTTACAAACTTTATCCTATCATCTCTATGCCAAGTGCTGCTATCTTAATTTTGTGTCACATCATTTCTTGCCTCCGTGATTGCAATTATTTCCCAGCAGGTCTTCCGACCTCCTGGTTTAATCCTTCATAATACTCTTCCAAACTGCATTCAGAGGCGGCTGTGCTAAAATGCATATTTGATCATGTGTCTATTCTATTTAAAACACTTTGAGGATATCTCACTGCCCACAAGATCAAACCTAAAGTCCCAAGAAAATAATTGAGACCTTCCACAAGCTTGCCCTAACCTAACTCTTTAACTGTGTTTCCTGCCGGGCTCGGTGGCTCAGCCTGTAATCCCGCGCCTTTGGGAGGCTGAGGTGAGTGGATTGCCTGAGCCCGTGGGTTCGAGACCCGC
>NW_007247450.1:180984-183288 GCF_000164805.1 Carlito syrichta
AAAAAAAACTTTGTTTCCCATCACTGGCATCTCCCCTCTCTCCCCACCCCCCTCCCACACAAACACAGAGCTGCCACCATAGGACCATAAAAAACTACTCGTTCCCTAAAACTGCTACAACAATTTACATCACTGTACTTGCAAGCACAACTCTTTTTTTCAGCAGTACCATCATTTCATTACTGATTTCTTGTCTATGCACTCCTCTCCTCTCCTGGGTGGCCCAATTTATCCGTCCAGAGTTGATGGCTAGAAGAGAAAGAACAATCTCAGAAGCCAAAATTGTTCTGCACCCTATGGGAACTCCAGGGCAGTGAGTGTGGACACACCCAAGTCCCAAGAATATAGACATTCTCCAGGTCTGGGCCCCTAATTTCTAGGGTTTCCTTTGAAGCAGCAGTGCTGAGGAGGACACCAAGTAAGACAATGTAGATACAGAACTATGGGATTTATCATTTATTTGGGGTCCCAACTAGAGTCTGCTGGGGAAGCAACAGGTCAATGATCCCAGGAACTTTTCTCCTTTCTTCTCTAGTCTGGCTGAATTCTGTAGTTTCACCTGTGTTTATTAATTAGACAAGCATCTGTCTATACTGTCTTAGTGAAGCCTTCCTTCGCTCCTTACAAAGAGTCTCCCTTCTAGCAGCATCTCCTGCTCATTGCTTTCTGTTTTCTTGGCAAAACCCCTCTCAAAAGCTTCAGAAGGTCAATATCAGATATCGCATCTTCCTGCTTCCAGAACAGAATGACTCTCCTCTATTACTGTGCATCGATAGCACACTGTACTTGTCCTTTTCTCAATGTATATCATCCTGTATTGTAACGATTTGTTTTTATGTCTCTCTCTCTCTCTCTCTCTCTCTCTCTCATCAGACTGTTTGCTGTACACATGGAAATTTTATGTGTTCCCAGAATTTACTGACCTTCTTTCTGTCTCTAGGACTTTGTTCTTGTTGGTGCTTCTTCCTGTGATGCTCTCCTCCCACCCCATCCCCACCCCAAAGTAGCCCCTTCTCCTTATTGGATGCTTGTTTGAATGCAAGGGCCATAATCTCCATTCTCCACAATCTCCATCATACTGATCTTTATTTTCTTCCTAGCATTTATTATTAGCTGGAACTATGACTATTAGTTATGCTTTTTTAATTTACTGTCTGTCTTACCTGTAATAAAAATGTAAAGCTCAAGGGTATCTGTCTTATTTCATCTTGTGTGCCAATGACTAGTGTGTAGTAGCTGCTTACAAACTACTATTGAGTGAACTATATTTTCTGTGCTTATTTATACCTAGAATTATTATTTTTTTTTATTTTAAAATTGTGGGGTACAGTTAAGGGTTAGGTATATAAATATCCATTGTGCAGGTACCCTTGTTGATGAGGTGTGCCCTCCTTTCCCCAAACAGATATTGACTACCGTTAATCCCACCTCCCTTCCCCTCCCTGTTCCCCCATAGTTTCCTGCCACTGCCAATCCTTTTCTTATAGTATTATGGTAGTTGTTCACGGTCCACTTATGAGTGAGAGCATGTGATACTCCTATCTTTGCTTCTGTGAGTATTATAAACTCTAATTCCATCCTGATTGCTACAAAATTCATGATTTTGTTCTTTTATATGGCTGCATAATATTCCATTGTGTATAGGTACCACTTTTTTAAATCCAGTCCTCTTTTGATGGACAGCATGGTTGGTTCCATGATCTTGCTATTGTAAACAATGCTGCGATAAACATATGTGTGCAGGTATCTTTTTCATAGAGTGATTTGCGTTCTTCACGGTATATTCCCAGTAGGGGGACTGTGGGATCATATGGAAGGTCGATTTTTAGAGCTTTTAGTAATCGCCACACTGCTTTCCACAGAGGTTGTACTAGTTTGCACTCCCACCAATAGTGTAGAAGTGTTCCCCTTTTGCCACATCCTCTCCAGCATCTGTTATTTTTTGAGTTATTGGTGATGGCCATTCTGATTGGAGTTAGGTGGTATCTCTGTGTAGTTTAATTTGCATCTCCTTGATGCAATCTCCTGGATGCAATCTCACAAAGAGATTGAACATTTCTTCATGTATCTGTTGGCCACTTGTATGTCTTCTTTTGAGAAGTGTCTGTTCATATTTTTTGCTCACTTTGTAATGGGGTTGTTTGTTTTTTTCTTTTCAGCGTGTTTGAGTTCCTTGTTGATCCTTGATGTTAGGCCTTTGTCAGACATGGAGTTGGCAATACTTTTTCCCAGTCTGTGGGCTGCCTCCCTGCTCTCTTGATGGTTTCTTTGGCTTTGCAAAAGCTTGTCAGTTTAATGAGGTCC